>NC_079912.1:14400664-14623164 GCF_024868665.1 Triplophysa rosa | reverse complement strand
CCGGGTCTGGTTGGCGATCCGCACACCATGGCAAACTAAAGAGACAACGGCAATTCAGATTATATATGATTTACAGAACATACAAACATATCAACATGTGATGGGTAGAATATTGTGAAGTCTAGAAATTCTGACATTTTTAAAGCACATTTTACACATACATGGTTTGATGAATGACTTCATAATTGAAACAGCTAGTTTTAGAGGCGAGAGAATTTGACCCTGCAGTAAAGTTTAAGAGTCTGGGCAACAGGCAAGCATGTGACCATTGAGAGCCAAATAAAAGGTGAATGGCTGAGAGAGCACACAAAGGACGATGAATAGTGTTGTACTGAGCTGTGACATTTCACCTCCACAAACATAATTAACACAAGACAAAACACTAGAAACACAGCCCAGTCTAAAAGTCAACGTCCTCTGAGTGAACTTAACCACCAGCTACCATGGACTGTTAAAAAAAGATGGCCGACATGTGTCCACTTCCTTCCACTTTAGACAATCTTAAGGAAAAAAGCACCCAAAATGGACGCTGACATCTTGCGCCAAAGATAAGTAAGTAATGATTGTAAGTACTAGACTCAAATAAATAATAAGATTTTTATAACATCATCTTATAATTAACTAAATCTCATTAGAAAAATAAACACTTGAACATACATTACCGTGAAAAGAACAAACTAAAGTAAGAGAAATCTTTGCCAAAAATGTATGAAATTTGATTTTTTTGTTTGACTCAAAACATTTTGTTTACAGAGAGAGGGCGGGGTTTATGACCTATACTGTATACAGCCACCAGGGGGCAAAGAAAATACTTTGGCTTCACTATTTAATAAGTGTACACACCTGCCAGCGACTGATGCTTGTATGTGTATGTTTGTGTTTGTGCCACTTACTGGTTTGATAGTTAGCCAGAAATCCACCCGTGTGGACGATGTCATCTGTTCGCAGTTTGACATACATCCTCTCTTTAGATGATCTGATGGGCAGGGGAATCTGATTTCCACACAGCTTGGCCAACTGTGGAGCATTGGTGCTGTATCCATCATACACCTACAGTAGTTGAACACACACACACATGAGAGAAACAATCAAGCTCAATACTATATAGAGCACTCAGCAACCGGAAGTTGTAAGATAACATTGTCTGACCGCTAAGTAGTCGTAGACACAGTTGAAACTGGACTCTAGGTGAAAGTCTGCAAAGCTAAGCTCCACCATACTTCCAGCGCTGGTCTTGATTTGCCAGTAACACTCGGCATTGGGGTGGTAAGGCAGCGGGTAGTTAGGGGAGGTAAAACCTCCAACGCTGGTGGTCAGTGTACCACCACAACCTATGACCAAAACACAGAGTAATCAACCATCTCAGCCAAAGGCCACCTATTATTGGGTACTGACAGTCTGATGCATATTGTATCCAAAATGTGAAAGAATTGTGAAAATCAGACCCTACAGCAAACTTCTAGAGGTACAACCAAAAGGAAACTTCTAGCTAAATGCATACCTGTCTGTGTTCCATCCCAGTGGGCAGCAAATCCCCCGTAGGTGAGCAAGTGGTCGGATCGCAGCTTCAACCAAAGCCTGTTGCTATGCGATACTATAATGGGTGGAGCATTTGTTCCACAATATTTACCAATCAGAGGGGACGTTTCATAGCCTCCATCTCTGTTAAAGAAAGGAAAGTGTTTTAAACCAAGTAAAACACCCAAATTATGACTCAAGTTACTCATTTTTCATACCTGATCTCTAAATAGTCAAATGAGCAGGAAGAAGAGCCCTCCAGCTCAAAATTGGTGACATTTAGCATGATCTGCATATTGACTTCCACTATGATTCTATAGACACATTCCCGATTGGTGGGGTAATTGTCGGGGTAGTTGGGCGAGTTGAATTGTCCGGTAGGAGTCCTAAACACCATACTGCAGTCTGTGTTTGGAGAGCAGAGAAGGGAAAAATTCAGAAACTGATTTTCCAAGATGAGTGAAAGACAAATCCAACCTTTACACAGCCTACACTCCTAATGGCTTTGAAAATGGGATTCTTGTATCAAATGTCTGCAATAAAATTATACCTGTGGTCGCATTGATTGAGACATAAGTGGCAGAAAAGCCCTCAGCGGAAAGACTCGAGTCAGAGACCAACAGAACAGTCATCAAGCTATCAGTACTAGTTAGAGATGGAGGAACGGACCGTCCACAGAACCTGAATACAGAATGACACCGAACATTTTCATTTGAGGTCCCTTAATATCATAATCTTTTAATCATTTTCAAGAATGAAGCTGGTCTGCAATGTTGCCTCTAATTGGGTTCCTACCTGCCCAGAAGGGTGCCGGTCAATGCGGTGCCATTATCATAGACTTCCACATAGTCATATGCACAGTTGGTGTGGTACTCCAGGTTGAAGGTTGTGAAGGACAGACGGATGAGGTTTCCAGGTTCAACAGAGATGTACCAGGTGCAGTTGGCTCCGTGAGGGTAGTCAGTGGGATGACCGGGGCTGGTGAAAGATCCTGTTGGTTCTGTGAGTGTCTCTCCACAACCTGTAAAAATGAACACAAAGTGAGCAAAGCCACTTTGCAGATCTCAATAGATTTGAAAACACTGTATACACCATACATTTAAATACACAATCGATTTTCAAAGTAAAAAATCTGCGCACCTTGCTCTGCAGATCCATACTCGGCAGTAAAACCATGGTTGGAGACAGACGAATCTGTTTTGAACTGGATAAACATGGACCTCTGGGTAGACTGCAACATAGGGGGCATCTCCGTTCCACAGTATCGGCCAATCAGAGGAGAGCTTTCGCTGGGACCATCTCTCACCTGAGAAGACAAAAAGTGAAGTTACAGGGATAGTTTACCCAAAAAAGCTTTCATCGTTTGCAAATCCTTTCATCGATGAATCTAATGGTAATAAATGTACCTCTACATGATCAAAGAAGCATGTGCTGCTTCCCTCAACGTCAAAGGCGAGGAAGTTAAGAGTAACCACGTAGCCCATAGGTTGGTTAATGACCCACTCACATACTTTGTTGTGGGGGTACGGGTTGGGGTGAAGGGGAGTACGGATCTGACCGGCTCCAGAGAGGGTTCCACCACAAGCTGGACAAAAAAAAAGAGTAGATAAATAGATCTGAAGCAGAGACTGATGTCTAAGAGATATCAAAGAGATCTCATCTCTTATGGACTCCCACCAAGTTCATATGTGGCCCTAAAACCAGCCCGGGACACAGAGCTGTCGGACTGGAAACGGATCCAGAGTCCATTAGTGGAGGACAAAATGGGTGCTGGCAATATGCTTCCACAGTACTTCCCAATAAGAGGGGCAGTCTCGCTGGTTCCGTCTCGAACCTGAGGATGAAGTAAAATCACTTAGTGTAACACTCCGAGCACCTCTCATACACGTTAACACACATGAACGCACAAATCACACCTCCACAAAGTCAAAAAGACAGCCACTATGAATCTCCAGGTCCATGTGCGTGAAGTTAAGGGCTACCACTTCATTTTGTGGCATTCTGATGATATAAATGCACTGTCTGTTGTGAGCATAGTTATTAGGCCAGTTGGGAGAGATGATGATTCCTTCGGTCTCTGTGTAGACGCCGCCGCAGCCCGGGTCAGCTGATGGCACAAAGAGAATTACATTACACACAGTCCCGATGTGATATTGCAAGACTCTTAGCTTTGGCATCATGATGAACCCAAAGCATCAGAGTCATAACATTTGCAATATTTCCAACATTTGCAACGTGACTCTTGATGTTTAATAATTATATAACTCCTATAAACCATTTTATGAGTGCATATAAAAGGATAGCATTCCACTGATGGATACATTTAACTGAATTGTTTACCCATCATTGGGTTACTGAATTACTGATAATGCATTAAGAGTACCACACATTCAGAACCATAATCATAAATATGAGTAAACAAGGAATTAGTGAACACTTACACTTACACCCTATAGGTACTGTATTTAGGGTATATGAAGGTATGAACGAAATCCACCTTACATTTAAGGGATAGTTCACCCAAAACTAAAAATAAATTCATAATTTACTCACCCTATGGTCATCTCAAACCTTTATGACCTGTATGACGATATTTTGAAGAATGTTGGTAACCGAACAACGGCAGTACCCATTGACTTGCATTGGTTTTGTGTCCATACAATAGAAGTGAATGGGTATCGCTGTTGTTCGGCTACCAAAAATCTTCTTTTATGTTCTGAAGAGAGTCATTTAGGTTTGAAATGACAAGACGGTGAGTTAGTGATGACAGAGTTTTTATTTTTAGGTGAACTATAACTTCAATGGTCCCAAACATACAGTATCCCACAATTCAATGTATTTTGTCTGCATGGCCTTTACTTACATGGAGATGTGGTGTATGTCATGTGAAATCCTCGATCACTGACGCTAAAGTCAGAGTGAAAGTGAATCCAGGCAGTCGGTCCTGTTGTCTGTAGGGGTGGTGGTGACGCTGTACTGCAGTATTTTCCCAGAACCGGATCCTCAGGGAGCAGCCCATCTCTAATCTATAATGCAAAGCCAGAAATGTAAGCTATTTAACGCGTACACACTGTAAGTGGTTTATATTTAAATGTGGACCCAGACCTTCGCGTACCTCCAAGTAGTCAAAGTTACAGTTATCATGGTGTTCCAAGCTAAGTGTCCCAAAAGCAAATGTTATGAGGAGACCCGGGTTCACATTTACTGTCCAATAGCAGTCACGATTAGGTGGGTAGTTACCTGGGTAACCGGGTGATTTGATGTCACCGTATGTATTGGTCAACTCCCCACCACACACTGTGAAACAAAAGTGTATTAATGTAAGAATCTCATCCATCACAATGGAATGGACGGAAATGGTTATCTACTATCTGTCATGGTGCTTAGTCAGATGTCAATCATTTGAACTAGTTCTTGGTTTACCAGGTGCTTGTGATGTCCAAGCCACGGTGAAGCCACGGCGACTGACCGAATGGTCAGTGCGGAACCAGAAGTACAGGGAATTATGGGAGCTGAAGAGTTCGGCTGGGGCAGCCGTGCCGCAGTATTTCCCGATCATGTAGGAGGAGGCGCTGTCACCATCATTGACCTGCAGGAAGTCAAAACTGCAGGAGGCGCTGTTCTCCAGGTCAAAGAAAGGGAAGGTGATCCGCAGAATCTGGGAAAAACAGATTGGGAGAATTAAGAAGTGTATAGCTACCAAAGCATTTTTCATAAGGCCGGTGTATATTTTTGTTTGTTTGCAATGAAAGTGCTGCGATTTTAACTCTTTCCCCGCCATTGATGGAATTTTCTGCAGTTTATGACATAAGTTTTTTTCAGTTTTCCATGTTTTCACTGTTATATAGTAGGGGGCGCATTGAATATATTGTATTTTCATATAGAAGAAAACACATATTTTTGTCTGGCTCGCCAATGCTAGTTAAAGTCGCTTTTTACTTAGCCGTCCAATCACAGTGTAGGGACAAATACCACACCAACCAATCAACACATGATAATATTTCTTTCTCAGAATATTCATGTAAGTACCAGATGATATCTCTGGACTACCACAATATTGGTATTTGTTGATTAAACAAACTATACGCGAAATCAGATACTAGTACCACGTTATTTTGGCGAATGTTCTGTATCATAGCAACCAGAGTGTCTCGGTTGAAAAAATGCTGTCAGGCACCTACGGCCGACATTTTACGAAGACATTTTACAAATTTTTCAGCCACATCCAAACGATTTTTGCACACCAGAAATTGTGTACTGTAATACTTAGCACGAAATTCCAATAAGCTCGAAAGAGAATTCCTCTTGGTCCCATCACAAAAAATCACAGATTTGATGGATAACTTGACAAACCTGGCTGGGGTCGGTTCTGATGACCCAGGCACAGCTGACTTGGTGATCGTAATCTCCAGTTCCAGGATTGTTGGGGTGACTGAACGTCCCAGCTGGACTTTCCAGAACTCCTCCGCACTCTAACACACGCAAACACAAGGTCACGACGTTATCACTTAAAAAACATAAAATAACACATACATACACACTGCAAACATTATTTCGAACTAAAAAAACTGGATGGACACACACCTTGCTGTGGAGTCTGACACTGAGGGCCGGTCCATTGAGACGTACAGGTACAGGTGTACCCATTGATCCCATCAGTACAGGTGCCTCCATTCTGGCAGGGATTACTAGAGCACTCGTTCACATTCTGATCACAGTTCTGACCTGCCCAGCCTGGGTCACAGCGGCAGATGTATCCCGTAGCTGTGTTCTGCAGACACACACAAAACAATTATGCTACGGCATAATTCAATTTGTCATATCCACAGAACAGGGACACTATGAAAACCCATAACAGCTATTAGCAAAACACTGACCTCACACTGTCCATTTACACAGGGGTTATTAGTGCCACATATGTCGCTGATTTGGGTACAACCTGCAGGTCCATAGCCATTACCTACATAACCAGGAGGACAGGTGCATGATGGGATAATACTGCCTGCAAAGAGACAAAAAATAAACCAATTTAAAATGTAATACAGAAACGGTTTACAGTAAGGTTGCATTTGTTAACATTAGTAAATTCGTTAGCTAACTAACAATACTTCGACAGCATTTATCGATCAAATTGCAATTCATTGCAAATTAATTTCAGAATCCAAGTTAACAAATACAACTTTATTGTAAAGTGTTACCATCTTTTTACGAGGATCAAAACATACAGACAGACAGACCAATAGAATACAGCACACACAGAAGTTGCATCCCAGAATGCACCTCATGAGTGTGTAATCTTAAACCTTACGCAATTGCATTTAAATCCGTTATAAAATCCTGTAATGGCATAATAACATAAAAGATCCTGTTAAATTCTACCGGTCATGCGCTGCCATAAAGAAGAACTACAGTAAGCGTGCGGTGTGTGCTGTGTACCTGGTGCAGACGTGCATGTAGCCAGCGGGTAACATCCTCCATTGTTTGTGGAGCAGATGTCAGCTTCAGTGCAAGTCTTCCCGTCTCCTTCATAGCCTGAGGACACACATATGGGGTCATCGGTCTCATCTTACCAGTAATGACCGTTTCCAGCTCAATCTTGTCTGCTCTACTCTGCAATCTGGAAGTCAACTGAGACTTGTAAAGTGTCAAGTATTGGAGGACTCCCAGACAGCAGTTTCATCAATGAACACATCTAATGCATCTCTCCACCACAGAGAGAAATCTCTCCCACAGGGAATATAATGAAACATCATCTAAGTCTGCATATGCTTCTCATTTCAAACATGTTACAGCGGACAAACATGAATCAGCAGTATTACAGACTGGTTTGCTCTGGAAATTGGACAGATGATGCACACAAGCATCAGGCTAACTAAAAATAGTTGTGCTTCATTTTTCACCCGTGGCTGGAGGCTAAATATTGAATGAGAAGAAAATCTTATAAGACAGAAAGCAAGGCTCTGTAGATGAGCACCATTGGTTAGATTCTGAAGATTAAATGGATAGTTCACCCAAAAATAAAACATTGTCGCACGTTTTCAAATCTGTGTGATTTTCTTCCTTCTGAGGAACACAAACAAAAAAATACACCGATGTGCAAAAATGACTACAAAAGTTGTATCTTTGTAAAAAAAAACACGTAATACGCATTTGCATGATTTCATCGTTTTGGATGATAATGGCATAGTTTTTCAAACTTTCAAAGTTTTTCAGGCCCCAAAATGCCTTTTTTGAATCATAAATGAATAGCAAAAACATAAAATGTTCAATTTTTAGTAGAAAAATGTGCTGTATTTACCTCTGACATGGTCAACCCCTAACATATCTTCTTTAGTCATACAGGTTTGAGACAAGGTGAGTAATGACAGAATTTTCATTTCTGAGTGTTACTATCCCTTTAAGTCAAACAGGTGTTTTTTACAACGCATACGAGGATGAGAAGAGAATAAGACCTGGTGGACACTGTCCACAGTGAAAGGAGCCCATAGTGTTGAGACAAGGCACCATCGGGGAAGTAGAACAGCCTCCATTGTTTGTAGCGCATTCATCTATATCCTGACAGCTGTAACCGTTACCCTGCCATCCTGGAAGAACCAAAGAAAGAAACAGTTCATTTAATCTAATAACAATCTGATGCATGTTGCACACAAACTTGAAAAGACTTTCGATGAATCGTCTAACCTGCAGGACAGGAGCCGCAGTAGAAAGAGCCCAGAGTGTTAAAACATTGTACAGGTGGGTTTGTGGAGCAGGGTTTGTTGGGAAGACTGCACTCATCGACATCAGCTGTACACGCTGCCTCTCCGGGCGGAGACATCCAACCAGCATCACAGATGCACTTATATTTGGGCTGGAATGGAACATGAAATCTGTTCATAAAATATCTGTGATGTCTGACAGATGCTTCAGTGTGGTTGAGAGTGTACAGCAGAGTTAGTTTTGTTTTAAGTTTTATGAATATTGTGAATTCGCTTTTATTTTAATATCTTTACATTCATTTTACTTTAACGTTTAGCAATTTTGTCTTGTTATTATTTATTTTTTCTTTTTATATCGCAATACACATTTCATTTCAACAGTAGTTTTGTTTTTATTTATTGACCGTAAATAATTTTTGAAAACTTATGCTAAAACAACGTTTCTAATACTTTTAAAATGATATTTAGACTAATATTTTATTTTATTTCTATTAACATAAATGTTTTTATCGTTTTAGTAAACAATCATAAGTGTGCAGTTAATACAGATTTATCTTCATAACTCCATCTAATCTGATCTGCGGAAATAGCATTAAAATTATGTTTACTTCTGTATTTGAGAAATTTATTTGCAAAAACAGATCAAATATTTTAAAAATCATGTTTTTATTGTGTCTTATTGTGTTAGTTAGCTGTAGGCTATTTGTTGAGTTATTACTTCAAAACAACCCAACTGCAGTTTGATTGACATTAAATTATGCACAAGAGAAAAAAATAGAAACTAAACTAAACTAACTCTTCATTTAAACAAACATTTATTTGTTTTTATACGTTATTAGCTAACTAACATTGAAAAATAATTAAATAGATAACTGCATGTCTAAAATAATCTCATGACAATGCTATTTTACAAAGTGCCTAATCCGTATGTTTTAGTATGATCTGCTCTTGCACCATTGATGTTAGGTTAATTATACATATTTTGTTTGTGTGTAACTTATATTAATGTACATGAAATGATAAAAATGCATATAATTGTGAATCACCTGGTTGGGTGTGACTCTGTCTGAATCAATGCACGTCCCGTGAACACACAGGTCCTGACTTCCACCTGCACAGTCATCATAGCGGGATGTGCAGTGTGGGCCGTACCATTCCGGAGAACAGGTACAACTGAGAACCAAAAGAAAAATATGCATCTATAAGTATCATAATATGCTAAAAACCAGTGGAGGAGCGGAAACAAATAACAGAGAATTACGTGAAAGAGCCGGGTGTATTCACACATGTGGCTCCATTCTGGCACCCCAGCGGACTTCCTGCTAACATCTGACACTCGTTCACATCTACGGCACACGTGGGACCCTGCAGGAGAATCAGGCGTTAGTCAGTATCTAAATGGAAAAGTATCTAAACGGAAGAAACCAATGTTGCTGATTTGATTTACTGACCTGCCAGTTGTCTGGACAGATACAGTGAAAAGCATCTAGCAGGTTCAGGCAGGTTCCTGCGTTCTGACATGGATTACTGCTACATGTTTTCCTCTGTACCGTCTGTGAAACACAGGACATCATAAAAGTGATATTAAATCGTAAAGGTTGAAATGCTATGGGTTTAGTCACATGAGCAATAAGCTGATGATCACACCAGTACCTGTTCTATGGTCTGAACCTTTGACTCAAGTGTAGTGACTCTGGTGTTCAGCTGATTCAGCTGGTTTGTGATGTCTGGAGACGGGCCGCTGTTTTTAATGGTGTCGATGTCAGCTTTGTTCGTTTTGATCTGGAGAAAGAAAAAGATTCACTTGCACATAAGCTTCATTAAAACTCATGCGCGTGCACACACCGGATGTTTGCCGGCTATTCCATCCCATTCAGATGTATTTCTACAGCACTTTTCACAATTGCAAATGCATAAAAGTACATAATATATATAGTAGAGAGGGATAAAATTAGGTACTATGTAGAATACAGTATTTATGGACTATACAATTAGGTTCTTGGGATGAAAATGTAAAATGAACATAAAACAAAACAAATAAAGCATAATAACCAAAATGAATCAACAAAACACATAAAAAATAAATCTGTATTAAATAACAACATAAACAAATAAAAAGCAAAAAGAAAACAAAATGTTTATTTCACAGTATGAAATCCTTTCAATGTTTTTTTTAAAGCTCACTTGAGATTTAGTTTTGTGATCCAGACATAATTGCAGCAAACCGCACATTTCAACATTTTTAACCCAAAGAAACATTTTGTCGCTGTCCTTATGAAACCTCGGATGTCCAAATTCACTGTTTTCAGGAAATGAAAAAAAAAAACACTGTTCTTTTTCAATGATTAAATACTGTGTTGTCAAAGTTGACAATCACTTTTTAATGCATTTTATTAGTTAGATATTTGCAAAACCCAGTGACAAACGATTATGGCAAAAACATCACAACATTTGGAGATGCAAGGTTTCAGAAGGTCAGCAGCGATTTGCTTGTATGTTAAGTTTTGCAAATAATGACCACGCTAATGCAAGCCATCATATTTGACTCAATAGGCAAAAGCGTATGTATGACCTCACCTGATTAATCTGCTGGACAAGGTCCTCGGCCCCCACTTTGAGACTCCCTGAACCTGAGGTGGTGAAGCGAATGTCTTTGTTGTAGCCAGCGGAGAAGGTGAGGTGACCGTTCTCTGATATCATACGAGGCCTGCAAATCAATCAGTTACTGGAAAACTTCTAAAGGTTCGAAATTTCACTGATCTTTTCTGTTTAATTTCTAACTTGCAGTAAAAATTAAACATTGCAGACAATGCATACTCTCCTAATACGCTGTGTATTTTGGCACGATAAGATTAACAAATAAAAACAACTCTTTACTAAAATAGCAAGACGTTTGCTAAACATTTTGACAATCCAAACCCTGGACATCGTTGAAAACCAAATGATCTTTAAAAACGTTAACATGAAGGTTTCCATTAGGATCCAACATCTCAATCATCCATTTTCTCTAAGAACAAAGTTAAATACATACTGATCATTACTGATGTCTCTTTTTTGTCGATTGTGGGTTTGACCACCGTCATCACATTGCAGTCCAGAGAGGAAGAGAAGTAAAAGAAAAGTCCAGGAGAACCTGAGTGTCCGAGCCATACTGAGAGAGCTCATCTCAGGACGCTCATCAGACACTTTACTGGACCTTCACGCTCACTTCTGCCTAAAGCCCAACCGACCAGAGATGCACTTTGCACCTGAACCGTCCTGCCTCTTCCCAAAGTCACTCATAAAGAAGAGGAAAACAGCCATAGGGCCTTTAACTCAGTTAATTCCTTTTATTGAGCGTCAGGGCTCATCACATGTTTTCGGAAATGAGTAACCGAAGTTAAAGCTGTGAATCTGCTGATTTTATCAAAGAAGCCAGGACTCATTTCCTTGGAATATGGAAAGCTTTACACCTGCTGCATTCAAATCTGTTGCTAGCATTACTTAACATTATTTTTTTCTTTTGCATGTAGAATACCATAAAGGAGTATCTGTGGTTTCAAATGCAACACCAGTCAATGAACATACCTCACTGACTGCTTTGGTCACCCTACATTTTCTTACTAACGCTGTTGCACATTTTTTATGGCTTCTCTACTCTCCTAAAATAATAATAATAATATAAAAATAAATAGGTGGGTACAAGTGGGTACTTACTGTATCTGTGGCAGTATTAAAACAAAAATACTGTCATAAAAACAACTTTATTAACAATGTACAAACATGACAAAACATAATTATATATTTGTATATATTTACATACATGTATATAATATCCAAGTGCCTTTCCAAGTGGCATTATGGCTCAGTTCCTCCACTGTTTGATCTCAAAATGTTTCTTATGACATCATGAGTTGGATTAGATTCGAAACCACATGGATGTTCAGGCTGTTGCCAAGCACACGGTACTGCTGCTTAACAGAAATGTGCTCTGGAAATGCTGAAACACACAAAATAGGATTTTGATATAAAAATGTGATATTTCAGACAAATTCACTATAGTTTACATTGTCAAATAAGCCTTGAATGTTTCAAGTATTTTTCAGTAGCTTCTTCTTGAAAGCATGAATCACTGTGTGATGTGTGTGTATGTTTAAAAAAAATAGTAAACATCTCATCCCAACCTTGGTGTCCTCTAATAGCACCACAACAACTTCCAAATAAAAGCTTTTTGAACCCTGCCATTACAATTACTCTTACAATAATCAAAATTCCTTATGTAAAGAAATATCAAATGACTATTTTGACTTTGATATGCTTAGGATTCTAAAAATAAAACGATCCAGCAGAAATGCAGAAGCAAATGATAGGTAGTTATTCATTAAAGGGACAGTTCACCAAAAAATGACAATTCTGTCATCATTTACTCACCTTTGGGTTGTTCCAAACCTGTAAAAATGTCTTTGGTCTGCTAAACACAAAGGAAGATATTTGTAAAAATGTCAATAACCAAACAGATCTCATCCCCCATTTACTGCCATAGTAGGAAAAAGAAATACTATGGGAGTCAATGCGGGGTGAGATCTGTTTGGTTACTGACGTTCTTCCAAATATCTTCCTTTGTGTTCAGCAGAACAAAGACATTTATACAGGTTTGGAACAATCTGAAGAATGATGACAGAATTTTTGGGTGAACTATCCCTTTAATCTCATCACACCCCAGTGAAGAGCTTCTCAAAATATCACACGCACGCATGCACGGCTCCCTAAACGCATGCACACACATCAGTTGAGTTATTTTGGTTTGGTCAACTGATATGAATAATCAAAAAATAACTAATGATATCAATTAGGTTTACTTTAGCTGTATTTATTTTATATTGCTTGCAGGCTTTTACTCGGTTGGTTTGTGAGTATGTGTGTACATATGAAGTGTAGCAACTGGTCACGTCTTACTGAAATCTTCCGGAAAGCCCATGAGGTTGGCGATTTCTCGGGGTGTGAAGTATCTCAGTTTTAATCTGAGGAGCTGCATTAGTTTGTCTTCATCAGAAAGCAGCTCCAGACTCTTGAACACGCTCTCTAAGTCCACATCGACACAGGACTGCAGGACAGAGCCCGTCCCCTCCACATAATGACCATAACTACACAGACACAAGTCAACATTTAGGATCATTTTGTGAGGGTAAATCACTGCATTAGAAATATTTGCTGTGCTTGTAATAGGGTGGGATCGCAAATCAGGTGAAGGGTCAAAATAAAACTGAGCTATTTACCCTTTAGTAAAGCACACTGATCTCCTGCTACTGGGCTGAACTATATCCATCAGTAGAGCGTATCTCAGCAGAGTTTTGGGAGGCAGAAGATATTGATCCATGTCGTCGTCCTCACGCAGGAATTCCTGCAGCCTCCGGACCGTCTCCTGGCTGTCCTGGTTCCTCTTCCGTTCTAACTCTTGTGCAGTCTCCAGCTTAAATATGATTGGCCCAGAGCTTTTACTTTCAGAATCTGACGGTGTGGGATGGTTGTTTGGAACAGCCGGGTTGTCTGATGATTCGCTGGAGACTGGTCTGGGGAAACCTTCCATTATCTGTTAAGAGACCTTTATTAAATCAAACATAAATGCAAAAAATGTATAAAATTTCTCATGGCGGCTTCTCTTTTATTCCAAACCAGGACCTAATGCATATAAAGTACAGTATCTGTCGTAGAATCTGAGAACAAGTTTAAAAAAAGCATCTACCTCTGCTGAAGTTTGGAATGAGAAGCATCCTGGTGGTCTCCTCGCGATAAGGAAATATCTAAGCCTGGAGTTTGGTATCCCGAGCTGTGGTAACAAAATCGTCACAAAACAAGAATTCAGCATAAGCTCTGTTTAAACGTGTTAAAGGGATTCTGGGTATAAGTGATGCTTACATGTGTTGGTGAGAACAGAAACTCCTGAAAGCTGTAATCGCACTGTCTCAAAGTGTTAAGCAAAGCATCTCTGCAATTACAAGACCAAAAAAAAACATTTATTTTTCTGACAAAAAATAAATTTGCTACTTCTTACCAGTGTAATGTGATAATTGAGGGTAAAACCGAATATATTCAAGAAAAAACAGTTGGTTAGGTCTTTAGTGAATCGTAAATACCGGGCAGTCCATGCCAAAAAAGAGAAACTTGGTTGTGGAGACAAATGTTCCATGTCACCAGAACACAAGATTTGTTATAATGCTTAAATATGACAATGACAATTGTTTTTGAATAATATTTTGAGTGTTAATACAACCTGCTGGCATACGCCTCCACTGTCATCATCCCTGCTAAGATTCTCATTAACAAAAACCATAGAGACAGCCCCACGGAGACCATGACCCCATTGGCTCACAGCCCCGTAACCATAGCGATCGCCCTGTGCAAACGGCTCCCTAGTTACCTTGCAGCAGAGGTCTCGAAGCCCTTCACATTCTCCAGAAGAACAAACTGTGGACACTTGCTGAGCCTGCAGGGAGGAGGAGAGGAACATTCTTTTACAAAAAGGATTCTCAAAAATGACTCTGAAAGAGCTTGCAAAAAACACTACAGACGTGAGAAAGGGTAAACGGAGAGAAATAGAGTGAGGGAAGAAGCAGTTCCTCATCCCTTCCATGGTCATGAATTAATAATGATGTGCATAAATATAAAGTACATTTCCAGGAAATAGGAAACTTGTTCAGTATTCTGTACTCAAATTCATATCTTAATATCAGAGAGACATATTAACTCACTTCAGTGAGTAGAAGAGATAGCTCAGCAGCTCATTTGATAGAGTATTTGTTAACAAAGTTGTGGGCTTGATTTACAAGTAACACACATACCAATAAAAAAATGTATACCTTGAATAACTTAATGAACGAATGAACTGAACTTGAGTTGCTTTGGATAAAAGTCAAATGCATAAATGTAATAAAGTGAATAAACAGACCTTGGCAGAAGATCCAAAATATAGAGGAAACTCTTTGTTCTGGGGTCTGTAACATCTCCCTGTAAACCAATCCTACAGAAAAATGTACGTAGCTAATTTTAACAATTGAACTGCATTTCTTTACATCACAGATAGGAGGTTTACTGGAAAAAAACATTCCCATCACCTGGTGAATGGTTGACACGGGGGGCTCATCAGAATCATGTCAAAGTTCAATTTGTCAAAATCCTGTAAAGTCATTCCCTGATACACACACACAAAAAAAATGATTTAACTGAGAATAAATTACAAAACTAAAAGAAAAACTGATCCAACATTTTATGTCATAAAGCAATAAAAAATTAAGTTGGGTTCTAATATAAAATGAAAAGATCTTAGTGAATCCATATTTTAATTCACATCAAGGTATTTTTATTTTATACCCCTCTTTATTGTTCGAGTCTTAAGAGTCTAAAAAAATATGTAATACCGCTTGTGAACAAGACCGGTGACAGATACATAACTACCCTGCTGACCAAGCACACAACCTTTAAACACTACAAAAACTACCCAGTTACATTTTTACACTCAATATGATTTTAAAGCCCTTGTCATGAGACTATGTGCTGTAGAACTAACACAGAATGTTTTTTAGGATGTTTAAAGAAAGTTGAGTCGAAAGTAATAAATCAGTTGAATAAGAAACAATAAATACGTTTTTTTTTGTGTGCTTGGGAAGCAATGTTTCGTGTTAAAATAAAGGCAAAGTGCAAAACTCATTCTAACCGTTTCTATCATTTCAAACGATGCTTCCCACTGTTAACTGTTTCAAAAATGTCTGTAATTATTTACCACAACAATAAAGATTTATATATAAATCATACAACGCACATAATGTCGCACACTAAGGTCAGAATAAAATGAGTTCCATTAAATACCTTTTCAAAACAATAAAACTCTCAGTTGGGTTTCAGATATTGGCTCACCTCAATAGTTTTAGGTAGAAGTGGAGTATTAGTAAAATTGTGCTTGTATATTTCATTTGCTGTTGTGTTGACATCCACAGCAGCCACAACTTCAGCTGAAACTGAGCTCTCTAAAAACACACAAATATACATATATAATATACATCTTTGTCGGTCTCTTATTTTAAAACGTATAAAACGTATCTTTTTTCCATCTTCCAACATACAGGAAATTAACAGATTTTATCATCTTGCAACATTTTATTTAAAAAGCAAATACTTTTCGTTTTGAAATGTTCAATAAGGGAACAGAGACATCTGTGTGGACGTACAAATAAACAGAGAAAGAGTTAGTGTATCAGGTCCAAGAGCTTTTAAACCTTTGGGTTTCAGGGTTAAAAAGTAACCCAACTCTTGCAAAAGGTTTTAATAGATGGACTTTCTTCACCTGCCAGTGGTGACAGACATTTTGCTGCTAAACAAAGGCTGTCAACAAAACTAAAGCCAAAAGACGAACCCTTCAGAGCATAATGCATCCCTCCTATACCACTGTATAACTCCAAAACACGCAGTAGATCCATATTTTCTCTTTTTTACGAATGAATGATGTTTTTTTGGGTGCGCTTCCCAAGCATGGAACGTGAGTTCCAGAATAAACGACCGTCCGGAAACAAACCAGAAAAGTTAGGTTCCGAGTAAGTTTTTGTACCATACAATCTTTTTTTGATGATAATAATAATCACTATTATATAAAATCAAACTACCGTTTTTGAGTTTATTTGCTATTACTACTTTTGAAGGGATAGTTCACCCAAAAAATGAAAATTCTGTCATCATTTACTCACCCTCAGGTTGTTCCAAACCTGTATAAATGTCTTTGTTTTGCTGAACACAAAGGAATATATTAGGAAGAATGTCAGTATCCAAACAGATCCCATCCCCCATTTACTGCCATAGCACGGAAAAGAAACACTATGGGGCGGTTTCCCAGACAGGGATTAAACTAGTCCTAGCTGTCCAAACCGAAAACAAGTTGCACACAAGTAATGTTTTTAGTAAGGCATGTTTGGTAAAAAACAAAACAAAGACATTTATACAGGTTATCCCTTTAATTTCGTAAAACAAATGAAATAAATACTATTGAATTTGTACATTACAATTTACAACAATTCATTTTTCAGATAGAAAGATATAAATCAGATTATATTAATAAACGAGAATATTTTACTTTGATTAAAGAATAAATAAATAAAATATAAATAAATAGTGTCTTCCCGTATTTGCAGCTGTGAAACTCTCTTATTGATTTTAGACGGAGACATTGTGCCCCTCCGCCAGACTGCCCTCCTACCGTGCGTCACTGAAACCCTCCGCACCGTTATGTCATTTGCATAGGGAGTGGACTATAAATTCTCGCAGAACCTCTGCAGTGGTCTCGGTTGGGCAGGACAGGGTCGTCGGTTCCCAGTAGTTGCAAAAAGTAAAAGTAGACGCTGACTTCAAGAAAAACCCCAAACCTCAGGATTAAAACATGGCAAGCCGAACAACCACATCTTCTTATAAAAGGATCTTCGGTGGGGAGCGTCCAGCGATGACTCGGCCCACCTATTCGAGCCGTCAGTACGGCAGCCCGGTGCGCGCATCATCGCGCGTCTCCTACAGCGTGTCCTCCGCGCCTCCATCCATGTACATGTCCAAGAGCGCACGAATGCGCAGCAGCGCGCCCATGCCTAGACTCTCCACGGACACTCTGGATTTCGGGGTCGCTGACGCCATCAACACCGAGTTTAAAGTCAACCGAACCAATGAAAAAGCGGAGATGCAGCACCTCAACGACAGGTTCGCCAGTTACATAGATAAAGTGAGGTATCTGGAGCAGCAGAATAAGATCTTGATCGCCGAGCTGGAGCAGATGAAGGGCCAGGGAAAGTCCCGGGTCGGAGACCTGTACGAGGATGAGATGAGAGAACTGCGGAGGCAGATGGACCAGCTCACCAACGAGAAGGCCAGGGTGGAAGTGGATCGGGACAATATGGGAGAGGACATCGAGCGCCTTAAAGAAAAGTATGTTGAATGTTGTGCAAACAGACAAAAACTTTCCAACTAGATTAAGAGTTTAAAATGTGTCATATCTGATAAATCACAAGTGGGTA
The DNA here is from genome assembly GCF_024868665.1 of Triplophysa rosa. Taxonomy (NCBI): domain Eukaryota; kingdom Metazoa; phylum Chordata; class Actinopteri; order Cypriniformes; family Nemacheilidae; genus Triplophysa; species Triplophysa rosa. Next base: position 14,604,926 of record NC_079912.1, on the reverse strand, counting down.
TACATTTATAACTACTACATTTATCTAACACGTTTACAAACTTTTCTTTCAACTAGATAAGGCTTCTATATTCAAAAATAAAGATCTCAAACACACAACAAAAAATGAAAATAACTTCCACGTTAAAATGTATTAAACTAACTATAATGGGATCCATATCGACATCCGTGTATCCAAATGTATTTTAATGATGCATTTATTTTATAACATTGCGTTTACTGCAAGGCATGCAAAAATAAATAATGCATTATTTATTTTTGCATGTCTTAGAGCAAAGTCTTAATATTGTAATTTAACTGAAAGATGTAGATGAAAAGCCTAGATTTTTATAGGCTCATTTAGGAATAAGATATATGCTTCTGTAAAGGGCGGAGTTTTCTCCCACTGTTTACCATATTTTTTTCTAACCTCAGTTTAACAAGAAATTGCACAAATGATTTGGCGTTACATAAAGGAAATAAGGAGATGAAATGTAATTGTTTTGCTGATGAGATGTTGGAATACAGTGAGAACAATGTGCATGGCCTTGGCTGTGTTGTAAAGGGTGTGGCTCACGCTGTGATGCTCCTATCACTTTCAGACTACAAGAAGAGATGCTTCAAAAGGAGGATACTGAGAACACTCTGCGGAGTTTCAGACAGGTTTGTGTGTTTATCTTCTGTTTGGATCCGCAGAGATAAAACGGCCATTGTTAGATATTCAGGTAATCGATTTTAGACTTGTATCTGCTCTTAATTGAAACCTATCTTCGGATATCGAAACTGTTCTACATCAGTTACGTTGTGTTAGTTTACAATGTTTGCAAATCACAACCAAACATGACCATCTAAATCTCCTCACAATAAAAGGGTCAGCGTGGGCTCCGGTTTGGTGTTAGGGTTAGACACACACAGCTCAACAGAGAGCTTTGTCTGCCTGTGCGGTCATGACAAAGCAAACTGTTATACAGGTGGGAGGGGTCAGTGTTAGGGTACACGGTGGGCATCGACTTAAGTGGATGTGTGTGTGTACGCATTATAATGCATCTGCCATCACCAGCTGCAGCTCTACAAACAATTAGCAGCAGGCATGCTATTGTTATTCGACAGAATAATGTGACACCTAATGTGATTTTTTGAGCACAAAGAAACAAAAGTTGAGAAAAGGAACTCTAGATGTTGGGAAGGAAATACAATTTCAGTGATATTATTAAGAACCACAGTTTTAGAGTTTTAGTGAAACGTCTTACATTTATGCATACAGAGCTGAGATTTGTTTTTTTTCTTAATGCGTCTTGCTCGCAGGATGTTGACAACGCCTCTCTTGCTCGTCTGGATCTCGAGAGAAAAGTGGAGTCCTTGCAGGAGGAGATCGCTTTCTTAAAGAAACTCCACGATGAGGTTCGACCACTTTGACAGTGAATACATTGGGCTAAAACATTGCTTTAGAATCAGATCATGGCGACTCTGAAATGTAAAAATCAGATCTTCTCTTGCATTTGAATCAAACATGTTACTGTTAAAATGCAATATATCAGATGCAATATACAGTAATGGGCTCAAAATCTGTCTTTTCAATCATTTTTCTACAGGAAATTGCCGAGCTGCAGATTCAGATCCAGGAGCAGCATGTGCAGATTGATATGGAAGTGGCCAAGCCTGACCTCACCTCTGCACTCAAAGATGTTCGCCAACAATACGAGACCCTGGCTTCCAGAAACCTCCAGGAGTCTGAGGACTGGTATAAATCCAAGGTCTGTCTATCAACTTTATCATGTTGATTATTTTTCTATCACAAAAAAATCCTTTGTTGAGTTACATTATCATCTCACTTGTTTCTCCTAGTTAGAAATGAGATTAAATTAAGATGAATAAAAAATCACACCTGAGAACTTCTGTCAAGTCTCCCAAGCTATGAAGGATCAGCCTCTGAGAAGAAAATGGGAGACAATTCACTTTCTTGCAAGTGTCAAACATCTGTTAATGGTAGTTATGGTGAAGTACTATAGTAAAACAGCAAGAGATGTTTAAAGAATGAATGTGACAGGCTCAGTGCAGGATAAGCTTCTGAAGACACAGCAGATGGTTGACACAGAGACTTCTGTGGATCTAGACACCATCTGCTTCTCTGTATCAGTATTCAACATCATAATGACATGATTCCAAACATAAAATAAGCACACATGTCATAGAATCAGTGTTGGTAAACTAAACACCAAAGCTTTTAAAGGTCCAGTGTATGAAATTGAGCGGCATCTAGTGGTGAGGTTGCGAAATACAACCTACGGCTCACTCCACCGCTCGCCCCTCCCTTTCGGAGCACTGCGGTGGCTGACACAGAACTTAGATGTCGTCGCGTTTTCGCTTCTTTGCCGAAGGAGATAATGTATTTACGAAATTCACCCTGTAGAGCCGTTTGTCCATTTAGGGCTACTGTAGAAACAATATGACGAATTCCATGTAAAAGGACTAAGTATGTAGATAGAAATAGCTCATTCTAACATAATAAAAACATAACGCTTCATTATGTAAGGTCTTTATACACCTCTGAAGACATAGTTATGTATATTGCATTTCTGTCAATAGATCCTCCCAAAAATTACACACTGGACCTTTAAATCTGTCTGAGCACGGTTTACTGTAGGTCTGCATGATAATTTATCGCGATACCACTAAATCCTATTGAAATCAAGCTGGCTGCGATATGCAATATGTCGATATTTTTTTAATGCGTAGCTTGTTCGTGAAGCACGGCTCTGGGATCAGTAGGAAATGCTTCTCGATCTAAAAGCAGTGCGAGTTTGAGTCGCTTATAATGTGCATTTGAAAAAGCAACACCCGTCAAACATGATCATTATAAATATACTTTATTATCATAAAAATACCTGATGAGGCTTGAGTAACAGTGATAAAAAGATGTCCATAGGCATTTCCTAGATTCTAGAACGTGTTATGGTCTTCTGCAGTGCGTATTTGGAGTTTCCGCACGAGAGCGCCCTCTGGCTTTTGGATGCAGCAGCATTTTCCCGTTCTTCACTCAAAAGCTGTGCATAAATCACGTGATATTCATCGTCGGCGACAGCCCTAGTTTATTGTGCAATTTTTAATCTCATCTCTCATTTCCTGCAGTTTGCTGACCTGTCCGAAGCTGCTGCTCGTAACAACGACGCCATCCGTCTGGCCAAGCAAGAGGCCAATGACTACCGCCGTCAGCTACAATCTCTTACCTGTGACTTAGAAGCTGTCAAAGGAACCGTGAGTACAGGAAAATGTCATATTATTACATTTTTTAAATTCTTTGTAATATATGACTTCCTACGTCAATCAATTATTGATCTTCTCAGAATGAGTCCATGGACCGTCAGATGAGAGAGATGGAGGAGAACTTTGCCATGGAGGCAAACGGATACCAGGACACCGTCGCACATCTTGAGGACGACATCCGAAACATGAAGGATGAGATGGCCCGTCATCTTCGTGAATACCAGGATCTTCTGAATGTCAAAATGGCCCTGGACATTGAGATTGCCACCTACAGGAAGCTGCTGGAGGGAGAGGAGAGTAGGCGAGTTTTTGCTTAAAACCTTTAAATATTTTATGTTATTCATGGGATTATTATATGTTATTTAAAAATGCAGTTAAAATAAATTAGATTTTTTAAAAGAAAATACTTTTTTAAAGAATTTTATGATTTTCTCTTTGTTTGTCTCTAGGATCACCATGCCTTTGCCCAACCTCGCATCATTATCCCTGCGAGGTACAAAACGTTTTGTAACAACTACATCCTTATGAAGAACTGAGAAATGTTTTAGAGTTGTGTTGAGAGAATAATTATTATTTTAAAGCACTATAATGGGCGAGAATAGGACAAAAGTAAAAAAAACCCTCTTTTGTCATTCACATTAATTTCTGTCTGTTTATTTAAGTTCTACCGTATTTTGTAAATTTATATCTATGTATGAATCTATACATGTATATCTAAATATATATCTATCTATTCTGCCTGCAGAGTCCATGAAGGAAACCAAACCTTTCACTGACACTAAGAAAGTGGTGATCAAGACCATCGAGACAAGAGACGGACATGTAAGTGACATGAACGTCATAGACCATTGTAAGCTATTATATACAGTCGATGACCTTTGACCTCTCATTCCTCAGATAATTAATGAGTCCACCCAAAATGACCTGGAATGAGCTGCAGAAGAGGCTCCGACCACTAGAGGCAGAAGAGAGCTGAACACTGGCATAGACTTAAGAGGTTAAAGACGTTTCTTTTCGTTGTTTCTGTTGAAAGTAAAAAAGAACAGCTTTAAAGTGCCTTTTTTTGCATTGCCACATTAGAAAAGTATGTTGATAGAGCTGAAGACACACTGTAGGCCACTGAGTAAACCAGCGTTTTTTGGGTTTATGTTTACCACGATGTCTGTAGTTTACACTGTTGAAGACCACAGCAATACTGCTGCAAACTTTCTGTTTTGTATTATTGCGGTTGACCAAAAACTTGAGGAGCTTGTGTTTCTTAAGAAGACCAAACTGTCAACACATTTCCACAAATCAAATAAACCTTTAAAATAACATGTAGTTTGTTGCCTATCATTGATATCATTCTCTATATGCACCATTTGTATTTAATCAGTAATGAATGATGAATGTTAATCTGTTTTTGTTTGTTTCATTGAGGGTGGAAGGCAAAGTACAAAGATTAGGTATTTTAGGCATTTGGTACTGTGGTCGGATTAGGATATTAAATGGAATTCGGTTAAATGGAATTGGAAGTCCGGAAATATTCATGTACATAACACACACACACACACACACATTTACATTGTAAAGAAATCACAAAAGAGTTAAAGTATTTGTGTATAATACATACAGAACGCACGCACACACACACACACATATTAAACCAACTCACTTGTATTTAACCAACTCACTTTAAAATGTTAGGTTGCCTGACTGTACAGGGAATAAAGTTTGGAAAATAATATTGTGCAATATAAAAAATAAATAAACACAAATAACATTTATATATACATTTAAAGTTAAAAGCATGATTAACCTTATACAACTTTATTTTTTGGAAAAAAGTATTAATCCAAGATTAATCCAAATTAAGTGTGGGGAAATACAGAGGGGTGGTTTCCCGGACAGGGATTAGTTTAAACCAGGACCAGGCCTTGGTTAAATTAGGATTTTTAAATCGTTTTTAAAAACATACTTTACAAAAAAACATGGTGGGCATCTTGGGACAAAACAATCACATTCGTATATTTCAAGATTTGTCAGTGCAAATTGATTTCGATTAAGACACCTCTAACATTTAAATTAGTATGGGACTATAGGGTTAAACCCTGTCCGGGAAACCACCCCAAAGATCTTAAAATGTGTTTAGTCCAAATCCTTTACTCGCCTGCCCTCTAGTGGACATTTTAAAACTCCACATGTTATGTGAGTGTTTATGTGGATTACCGTATAAACTTTAAATGGTAAACTTTTCACCTCTTAAAACTTTACTCATAAAACGTTCCCTTATGTCTGTACTGTTTGCGATGAAGTGTAATTGTGCTTTGGATAAAGCGTCTGCTAAATGACTAAATGTATTTAAGGTTATTTTCTTTCCAGTTTAAAACATCAAGTTATATGTTAGAAAAATCTTTCGAGAAGTTAGTGAAGCTCTTTTCCCAAAATCACCTGAATGTTGAGGTGTGTTCGACTGCATGCATGCCCTCGGACAGACTGCTGAGAGTATGAAATGGGATTCGCGAGAGCGATTGCAAGGCAAACAGAGTATTCTGTTCTCGCGGTACTTTAAGATCATATGAGGATCAGTCTGCGCAGTTCCTCATGGAGGAGCCCATATCAGGGCAGGGCACGTGACGTGTTTCCGGTGCGAGTTCGAGGTTGAGAAATCTGTAAATATATACCTGTATATGACAATATCACTCCTCGGTGAGACTTAATTCCACTGGCTGACATATAGTGACGTAATGTGATATATAAACCTCCTGAAAATGTATATTTGTTTCATTATTCAACAGCATTTTATCCACGTGCCATTTATTTTACAGAAAGCACAAGCACGCTAATTAACTAAAACGAATCTAATTAAACTTCACAAACAGATGGTTGCCATCAATCCCAGTGGTAAGTTACATGACTAACTAAATGAAGAGTTTATTTGCGAAAACAGATTACAGTTAACGTTTTCTGTTTGTACAAATGAACTCTTCAAATGTGGCGAACTATATCATGCATCTAGACATTTACTTAATTTATGTGACCTATTTGGGTATTAACTGTACATCCAGAAAGCACTTAGCTGGTTTATTGTATATCTTTTATAGACAGACAAAAGTTGTAAGAGTTAATACTTTCATGGACATGTTGAAACTGTTGTCATGGTGAGCTCTCTTTGAATTTATGTTCACTCGAAAGTCATACTGTACATGACAACCACAGCTCTGAGTTTCTGAGAGTTTTTGATAACAAGTTCTGATACTTTTTATGACATTGTAGTCGTTCTCCTATACTTGTAGTGCTGTAACCTGAACGTCCCACATAAAGATGGTACACCTTGATTAGATGAATGAAACTACAAACTGCTGTTTTCTCATTCTCCATTTTCACAGTGTTTGATAATTGTGGAGCAGTAGGAAATGATCTAGGCTTGATTACAATCATAAACACACACACAGGGTCTCGTTAGTAGATGCACAGTCCTGGATCATCTATAGAGCTCCGGAGGTTGACGTCACGCAATATGAACTCCGCCATTTTGGCAGGCATTCAGGAGAGCGCTAGTGCGGCTGTAGCAGTGGTATTGACAGTGGTCAAACAATAATTTAAAACCAGGCTGTATAGACTTTACAAATCGTACTATTTTAACATGGTGGACAGCTGCTGTGCGCCAGGATGCCAGAACAGGCAGAGAAAAGCAAAGGGCAAATCATTTTATCATATTCCTAAGGATCCCGAATCCCCGATAGATGATAAAATGGTTAACTGCATGAAAACGTGCTAACCAACACGTCGCCGCTATCTCTTCCTCTCTATCGTTGTGCTGCCAAATCCTAAACGAGACACATGAAAGCAGCACTCGCCTAGTCCAGCTGTGCAATCGCAGTGGGCTCCTAACACAACAACATCGTGTCTGACCACCACCCAATGGCTTCAATGGAGGGTCTTTAGTGTTTTTGGGAATGTTTAACCTGCAAGGACAGCTAGGGTCGATTACATTAGCTAACAACACAGCCGGCAGATTCCAAAGTTGAATATCCATTAGAAAATTCACGTCAATTTTTACCACTTAGGCTTTTAAAGAGTCTCCGGAGTAGGTCGATGAAAAGTTGACGACGTAGTTCGTTGTAGATATTAGGATCCTGCAGGTCAGGAAATGTATCCGTTTCTTTATTGATACACGTTAAAAGCACCCCGGGGGCATTATATTGATCTGTTATGTTTAATCTATTAAGTTTTGCTATGCACAGGTCTCTTTTGAATTTATGTGCGCAGTGAACTATGTTGCCTTGAAACTCATGCTGGCACCATTCATTTCATATTCGCTCGCGGCTGTCCTTGCCTGCCAGGATGGCGGTGTGAACAGAATAGGTCACATGACTGCCGGAGCTTTTATAGAGCCTTACCCCTATCAAATCTTTGAAAATATATTTAAAGTAGATGCTGGCTTGCTACATTGGTTTTGGCACAATGACTTGACATGCAGCCCTGATACTGTGCTTAACTAACTTTAGCATGGAAGTGTCTCTCTTGTGTTTGTTGATTCAGTAATTGTAGGGTCTAACAGCTGCCAAAATGTGCTGTCAAACATTGATATGTTGACTTGTAATGTTCCCATAATGCACTGCCACCATGTGGCTAAAGATTACTCTTGTCACACAGTTGACTGGTCAATCTCAACATTTTGGTGTTTTTATATAATGACCGCTCAAGCAACCACTTCTTAATAGCCATGCTAGTCTCATTTCTCTCTTTTTTTCATATATAATATTACTGAAACTTAAAGTTTATGCGTGTATTATTTATTTGTGTAGGTAGCCATGTAATAATCTGGAAAATGAGTAGGCGTAGGTCTTAATGGCAAAATGAAGCCCTTCAGGGTGATGCAAGCTTTGATGGCCCTGTTGGGGATTGTTTTGCAATAAACACTGGTGGACTATACTGCGCATTATCCTTTACCAGACAACAAATCAAATGTCTTTGTCTGGAAGCAATAACGCGTCATTTAGGGCCTACATTTTTTATATAACAGCTTTTATTTCTTCATAAGTGTTAAAGCAGAACTTCTTACGCCACAGAGAACATTCACACTTTAAAGATGGAGTATCATGCAATTTCATGCATTCTGACTTCTTTACACTGTTAAACGTGCTGGCTTCTCATGCTTAACATGGTCAACTTTTAAAAAACGAGTTGGACGTATTACGTACTATTTCTGTGCTTGATACACTCCCTCAGCACTCCAACCCTGTTTCGTAACATGGATCCTAATCGTTTTATAGGGCAATTCTCCCGGCCCGCCCACGCGCCAACCGACAAGCAATAGGAAGACCTGCTTATCAAGATTGGCTGCACTGTGGGCCTCAAACGACATACTCTTCGAAGATCCGACGTATGCAATACTGTATAGTATTCAAGATTAATATGAGATTGGCAGAAACTATGTGTGTTAGCCAATCTTTAATAACCAAAATAATTAATTAATTTTGCCATTTTTGAGTTGTAGTGAACACTCACATATCTGTGTTCTGTTAAACTGCTTTATGGTTAATAGTAAACAGTTTGTGCCCAGATGTATTTACGTAATAGCCTCAGGTACTAAAATGTTATGGTTTACTGTGCCCTGTATTTTTAATTCACCCAAATGCTGTGTTTTGCTAAGGAAGTGGTTATGAATCAGTGACCTTGTAGTTGAGAGTTCAGAGCTTTGAGGCAGAGAAATGGAGATTTTAATCTTCTGTTAAGGCCTATGGTCAGTGTGAAATGAATGTATTGAAAAACTGTACTTGAAACCTGCTATCAGCCAGATACCAGAAATGCCATTTTTCCCGGGTTCAAGAGGTGTACCTTTGCTTCTGGCCAAAGTCTTAGGTCATATTAGTGGGAAGGAAGGAGGGTCAGTAGAGGCTCTAAGCTGTCTTGGATGAAATTATTCAGAATTTTAGCATTCTGCTTAATGTGTACATGTAGTAGGCTGCCTGGTGTTTCTTTTATTTTTACATATAGCATATGAAACCACAGAGCATTTCAAGCTAGTTTTCTTGATTATTTTGCTCATTATTTTCTGTAAAAGTCTTTCACACTTCAATGACATGGTGAGTGAAGAAAAAACAGTAGATTTGTAACTCTGGTTCATTCAGACACATTGAAAATGGAAGGTCAAGTTGAATGCTTTGCACTGTGGGATACATAAGTATTTTTATTATAAGTGTGTTCTTGTTGTATTCATTACCATTAAAGGTGCCGTGTAATTTTCTGGAGGATCTTTTGACAGAAATGCAATATAATATACATAACTATGTTTTATAAAGGTGTATAAAGACTTTACATAATGCAGCCTTATGATTTATGCAATTGATTTATGCAATCTCCAACCTCACCACTAGATGCTGCTAAAATCTCCACATTGCTCCTTTAAAATATTTGACATGGTTGCGCTAACGTTAAATTGTATTAAGGTAGCTTGTCAGAAAAATGCATTTAAAAAGAAAACAACTTGATTAAGAAGACCCATTTACATTTGGACATCTCTGATATGGAATACGATGGAAAGCTTCATTAAGCTTTATTCATGTTTGACATGCATTGACCTTAATGAAGATGAGTGTTTCTGCACAATTCTTCCTCTCCGTGATACAGAGGCTAATAGCTGGGGATGAGCCTTTAATGACAGTAGTGCTTGTTAAAACGCTGGTTTTCTTGTTTAACTCTCAGCTGTGAGAGCCGAATTAATTGCTGTGCTCAGGCGGGTCAGCGTAATCAGAGAAGCATTATAATTGAGTTCTGCCGTCTGATTATAATACAAAAGAGAGCTGTGTGTTTTACATACTTGTTTTGTTAAAATGCATGTTGGGATTTCAATAGATGAGAGTTTAACTTGTTTAGCATCACATCTGTTATCTGGTCTGCCGTCTGATTGGTTCTAGGAACATGCATGATACAGTCTGATCCTGTAAACCTTTTTTAGTTATATCATTTTTAAATGCATTGCATTCAAAAAAACCTTAAAGCTCAGGAGACTTTTAAAAATCAACCTTGTTACAGCTGTTAGAGATTTACAACAGCGATTTAACATCTTGGAGCAAATAATTGGTCTTGGAAGAATTTGATGTGAAATGTTTGACTTGAGATGGCAAACTTTGGTATTTCGGCCAATCTGTTTGGAGATTGTGCCGTGTTGTCATAGAGAGAGCAAGGCTGTATCGCACATGTGATGATCTTGACTTTGTGACTAACAAAGCGGTCTGTATTTGTGTGTGCATTTCTCAGAAGGTCTTTTGGAAGGAAGCAACATTTGATGGCAGACAGATGGTGACTTGGGATTAAATTGTTTAGATTTGTGCTGAATGTTCCTGGAGACGTGTATGTCACAGATTGAACACACCCAAGTGGCCCAAGATTCAGTCATTGACTTAAAGACAGACTTTGACTGAAGACAGTAGAATTAGACAGTAGATTGTTTGTCATCTGACTTTGGTTCAAGCTTTTTTCCAAGTCAGAAATATTATTCGTTAAATATCATTATAACTTTAATATGAAATGGATGAATTAACCTGACTTTATTAGATTAAACCAATAAAACCTAAGGTTTAGATGATGTAAAATAATACGATACATAGCTATTTTTTACAGTGACCCCAAATGTTGCAATGTTATGAAGATATTTAAATTCAGCATTAAGATCTACATCAGATGAGATGTGGAGGTGTCTAAGAGTACCGAGGTGGGCAGGATACATCCACAGATCACAGACTCTGCAGAAGACCCACAATGCACTTTGTGCCCATTACCAGCATTTAAACCAGCTAGATTGTCCACTTGAACCTGACACGCAGCTTTCAGCGGTTCGGTCACACAGACCATTGAAAAAGACATCCGATGCCACGGACTCGGCTAAGCGTGTCAGAAGCTATAATGTAGTGGTTTATCGTGGCTTTTGTGAAGTGATAGTGTGCATGTTGTTCACACTGGGATGAGCAGGTAACCAGAGCCGGACGTGTCAATGAAGAGGCAAGCGCTTCTCCTCCTAGCCTCTTAAACATTCATGAGCGCAATAAAAAGGTTTTGGTGATCTTAAATGAAAATTAGCGTGTAACTTTACGCCTGACCTTTGTTTTGTGTTTACGGGCGATTTAAAAAGACATTCAAAGTTCAGATGGCTGTGATAAGATAGTACTCCAGGAGTGATGAGCCGATAAGACGCGATGTCAAGATCTTCAGATTCTAGTTTAAACAAAATGTTTATTGCTCAGAGGTCACTCGTCGCTTGAGATCTTAACAGAGCTTGCCGTTTTCTGTTTAAGCTCATTGTTAACTAGGATCAAGATTTGAGAAATATAAAAGATCTCACTGGTCATTTTTCTTTCCTACGGGCTTATTCACGATAATTCACCTTTCCAAACAAAATGTAACCCATCACACAGGCTCTGGGGTGCTTACCTCAGTAAACACATTAGATGGCAAGTATTCAGACATGTAGCATGTTGCGAAACCTCAAAAGTAGCTTTTTAACCTGTGAGCGCTGTGTTTGGTTGCCATGGAAAACCGTGAGCCTGGAGTCCTGGGTGGAGTTTTGTAGACTATGGTCTTTTCAGAATCAGATAAACCAAGCTTTTTTTTGCTACACCTACTCAGGGACAGTGAAGATAGTCTGCTCGAAATGTCCTTGAGGTTTCTCTCTTTCTCAAAAGCGCTCTTTCAGAGCACATGACCCTGGTTTTTCTTTCACTTGTTGCATTTTTCGAATGAATCGGTAAAGTTTAATCCAGCCGTGAATGCAATCACTCCACTGCTTAGATGTGTGAGTAGGGCTGTCACGATTATGAAATTTGTCTGTCTATTAAATATTTGCGATTATGGCGATTAATTGTTTGTTTTAAGGCTTTGACAATATAACTATTAATGACGATTAATTTATTGAATAATGGAAAGATATACTTTAGAAATGTGAACATTTTGTAAAATGAAACTAAACTAGATATGAGGGTCTTGCTGTGTAGCTGCAGCAAGTCTGGAAACAAAACAAATCAACAAAAAAACACAAAGCTAACATAACTCAAATGATGGAGAAATGTAATTTGAATGTAACAGTGAATGCAGGTCAAGGACAGTGGATGTAAAACGCAGAAGATATACTGCAGACTAAGGATTCACAATAATTGCGGTTATCTGAAATAATGGCGATGAGGCGATTATTTAATAATTGTGACAGCCCTATGTGTGAGGCAGACATCTGATGCGTTGTAATATTTTTGTTTGCGTTAAATACTACAGGTCCAAATGAAGCGATGAGTGGTCACCATTGAGACTGTCACTGTCCTGTGGTTCAGTGGTTAGAGCATGGCGCTAGCAACGCCAAGGTCATGGGATCGATCCCAGGGGATTGCACATAGTCAGAGACAAATGTATAATGCAATGTAAGTCGCTTTGGATAAAGGCGTCTGCCAAATGTGTGAATGTAAATGTAAAAAATCCAGAAAACCAAACATTATATGTGTTTCAATAGCATTTTTTATACAACAGCCATGTGTGAGAAACAAGATTTTTTTTATGTATAGCTTTTGTCACAGTACTTATTCTTTCAAATCCACCAGCGTCTTAAATCTGTGTAACATTTAGGCCCGGTTTCATAGACAAGGCTTAGCCTAAGTCAGGACTATGCCTTAGTTAATTTAGGCTATTTAAGTCGCTTTTTTTAAAATGCCTTAGAAACAACATTACCGATGTGCATCTTGAGACAAAACAATGGCACTGACATATTTTAAGATATGTCAGGGCAAGATATTTTCAGATAAGACAGCTCAAAATTCCTTTTAGTCTGTGACTTAAGCCTTGTCTGTGAAACCGGGGCGTAAATTCGTAATCTCTGTTTGAAACATTGTTGCAAGCTGCTTTACAAATGTATCTTTACAGGGCTTGACATTTTAGGCAACAGCTCAATTATTTTATAACGGAATGTAGAGAGACAGACACAGATCACAGATTATAAGTAAATAACCTAATTTAGTTTTATTTAATTACGTTTTATTTGATTTTAAATTGTCTAATTTCAGCTGAATTTATACGGTACTTACATACAGTACGTATGCTTTTTTACATTTACATTGATTAATTTGGCAGACGCTTTTATCCAAAGCGACTTACAACTAGGAGAGCATATAAACATTTTGTCAACACGCTAAACTGTACCGTTAGTTTACAAGGCCATGCTACTAGGAGGATTAAAGCTGGAGTAAGCCAAGGAGAGAATGAGCAACAAGATTTTTTTTTTTTGAAACTCCATAGTGTCTGTCTATTAACATTCAATATGTAGAAAACACTGTTTCTGGTAAACATGTTCTTTTGTGTTCCACAGAACCATGAAAATCATCCGGGTTTTGAAAGAAGATGAGTGCAAGTAAACGAAGAACCACCCCTTTAATAACAGCACTGACATGCGATTCAGCAAGGGACGTCATCCATCCCTCATTTCTCTCTCTCTTTGTGACTTCAGCGATTTAAAGGTGTGGGTAAATTTTCACAAGTGTTAAGAAACGGATATGTGTATATCTATAAATAGTGCAAGGGTGCAAACAAACATGTGCATGTGTGTGTGGTAGAGCAAGAGAGAGAGAGAGATTCATGCAGAATCATCACTCCTAGATTTTAATCTCGGCAGGGCTTTAAAGCAGGTGTTTCTGGGTAATCACGCTGTACTTTGGTCTCTGCTATCTTTGCAGGTGTGTGAGGGGGGTTTGATGAACAGGTGCTCAAAGACACAGCTGATCTGGGAGAGCTTCATAAACTCAACACGGCAAGCATGCTGGATCACGTTGCAGCCACATGCGTTAGGTATACATCCATACGCCAGCAACAGCACGCGCTTTGTTTTAATACAGCGTGAACAGGTAAACATCACCAAAGAGCTCTGTAAGATTGGACTGATAGGACTAATTATTACCATGAGCCAGCTGTATCTGAACACCACACACAGGATGGTCCCCTTGCCTCTTTTTTTAAGAGAACATAGACCTAGGCAATATCATTTTTGTTTAAATGCTCTCATCTGATTTCGATCTGACACCTGCTGACACCATACGGGAACATAGTGAAAACAGATCGCAGCAATAAGACTCCAATATAAAGAAACCAGTATATTTTTGTGGTTGCCAAGGGACTTTTATTTTGTTTTGCCAAGGGAGTTTTTTTGGCTTCATAAGACCTGACCACTCACATGTGCAGCAAAATATATTTTTAGACTTTTTAATTGTGTACGCATTTGGCTGATGCTTTTATCCAAAGTGACTTATTATTAGCAATATGGCATTTCACATTAACTTCAGTGAGACATTGGTGTTAATGCAAAACAACCATAATAACTATGATTTATGTTTGAAACTATGGTTACCAGCATCTTTTACAACTTAACCGGGTGAACATAACCGCTTCTCTCATTTCTGACGACATCATTAATATTCAAACAGGAGTTCAAAATTGCCTCTACAGCAGTATAGAATCATCCAATGAGAGCCTCAGTACCGAATAAACAACTCCAAAACAATCTCCAGACATCTGTGCATTAATGTTTTTTGAGAATATAATTCAAAAGCACTATTGAACGCAGGACTGGAAGCGTAATTCTGTAAGTGATACAGAACGCATATGCCTCGGTTTGTGTACGTGCAGCTTTCAAGGTGCTAATCATTGAATTAAAGTGCCACAGGGTTGTAACGTAAAACCGGTTAATGCTCTACAATCAAAATGAGATCAGTCCTTTTTAAAGAGCCTGTTAGAGGAAGAACTAGTCTATACAATGCATACATGAGAAACACCTAATTGTAATATTGGCAAATGCCTGCACAATGATGATAGCTGGCGTGTGTGGTTTTTGAGACGTACACCAAAAACGAATGGTGCTATATAGCACTAAAAGTTGTTCTTGGCTTGTAATCATAGGGGAACCACTTTAAGTGCTATAAAGGACTATATCTTGGTGGTTCTTCAGCGGTTCTTTGGGATGACTAAGGCCGTGTTCAGACTTGACTTCTTTTTTGAAGCTGCTAGCTTCTATTTTACATTATAATCCTATGAGTAAACCGTGTTTCCAAAAAACGTCCTGAGCGCCAGCATCTTTTTCTGCAACTCAGAGCGTCTTTTCAGGTTGAAAAAAGTTAAACTTTTCTGAAAAAAAACGCACTACGTCACGCTCCTTTTTCACAGCTAACCAATGACAGAGACCTGTCGTTTCCACAATAACATGCGAGGAACGTGATTGGTCGAGAAGGCTCAAGCTCAAAAAATAAAATGGCAGCCGAAACGCCCGTTAGAGCATAGTTTTGTATAAATGTAAGTTTCATTTTCACTTTCAACAACTGATGTGAGAAATTAGTATTATAGTTTTTAAATATGTGATTAGTTATTGCAAAGATGCTCTCTGTTTATAATTCAAATAGACTTCCGTTACGCTGCCTACCTGTTTCTCTGGGCTGCCTTCGTGCACAGATGCTGCCTCCAAAGTCATGGCGTTCGGCTGCTATTTGTAACCGAACGCTGCCAGCGTTTTTCTTGTCAAAAAAGAAGTCAAGTCTGAACACGGCCTTAGGTGCTATATAGTAGTATAACTGTAGAAAAATACAATTTACAGTAAAGCCTAATTCCCTTTTAAAGCACATTTTAAAACGCAACCGGGGTAAAACCAACCTTACTAGAAGCGTTTAACTCTAACACCGTAAACCTTTAAACTAGAAACCATAAACAGAAAATGTAACTCAAAATTGGTCCTGTGAGGTAGTTTCTCTGAGTGTGTAATTGCTCGTTTTTATTGTTTATACCTCGAGGCCCTCTACAAAGCATCTGTTAAGCTCACTCTTGCGACATTTCTGAATTTTGTTTAAACATCGTAAAAAGGATTTGTGCCAGGGTAAACATTCACGACATCACACATTCGCTGGTGCTTGTAAACACGTGCCCACATGTACAGTAACCACACATATGTAGGAGCCACAAACTAAACATTAGTTTCACTGAGAGAGAGAGAGAGAGAGAGAGAGAGAGAGAGAGAGAGAGAGAGAGAGAGAGCACAGTGCAGCAGTGGGAAGGGTCACAATGTGAATGGGAGGGGTAGAGCAAGGCAGAGAGAAAGAGAGAGAGAGACACACATCTCCCATTTGTGTGTTTATTCTCTGTACAGTGTATGACAGGCAGCCAACCCAGAAAGAGGTAAAGAAAGGACGCTCGAGAGACTTTTACAGACGGGATGCGGTCCCTACAGGACATGTCAAGCCTGTGACTTCTTTGCCTAATGATCTTTGACGTCTCCGCTCAGAGCGCACTTTCCCACCTGAGGAGTCCGCTTTTAGGAGTCCGTCCCCTCACAAACGGAAGACTCGTCCCTCACGAAGCGCCAAGATGTCAGAGCTGAGCTCTAAAAAACAAGGATTTAAAAAATGCCGGAGTGCCACTTTTAGCATCGATGGCTTCAACTTCACTATCGGTAAGAACAGCTGGTCAGGCGTGCGTGGGCAGTTGTGGGCAACACTGATTTGTGTGTGTGTGTGTGTGTGTGTGTGTGTGTGTGAGACACAGAGAGCACGCTGTTGCTGTGAGCGGTGTGGTTTAAATCCAGATTTCAATTTTCTTTTTGGATATAAAATGAAATACGTGTTTGCTTTTGTCGTTGTGCACGCGTGAAGGTTTCAGAAAGGACGTTTCTCGAGGCGCCAAGTGAACTTCACAAGGTTTTGGTAAATTGCTTCAAGACACTTCGAGACGCCTTTCTCGCATTTAAACGCTTTCCTCCTGGTGCGTCATAGTAACATGAAAGCAACGAAGTGATTAGAGTCACTTTTAGTCGAGTCTCTCAGGGTTTCCCTCAGCGAGTTGCCCGAGTACAATTAGATTACGTAAGAACTACTTTTTTCACAAAATGACTCACTAGGCTCTGTGTTCTTCCAAATCCTGAGCTCTTTTATCGCCCTGTCAGATAGTGAGGGACACAATATCCGAATGTAGAGATTTTTGAAAGTCTGATTTCAGGCAAAACAATACGGACCCCGAACGGCAACGGCAACGTCGTGACGTGACAATTGTTGTGGCAGAACATTGGATGGCGGTGATTATTTCTTCAAGGTCAAGGGCTTGTATAACAGACACAATCAGAGGATGAAGAACTGAACTGGTGCTGAAGTCGTACGTCAGCCATGTCTGTGGTCACATGATCAATTAGAGTCGGTTCAAACCTGTGGGTTTAATTTCTCTCGATGAGTCCAATTCTCACTGCGACCAGTGTTTATCATAAAAGCAGGAGCCTACACAAACAGTCATGCTTTTAACCCTCACCGGGCCTAAAGGCTTTTCTCTCGTGGATCTCCCATGCTGCCTGCGCGATTACCGTCTCCATGGTCACCGGCGGAGGCAGGATGTGATGTCACGACCTAGTGATGCTCACCTCTGCATGACAAACAGCCCGTCTCCACCCTATAGGGCTGTCTCTGTGTGGACGCCCGGCGGGGCCTCATTAAAGCACCTGTTGAATTGTCACCAAAGCTCATGGGTCAGGTGCACGGTCTACACGGAGAACTAAAGGGGGGAGGAGATGGAAACAGGGGTCTTTTCCAGCTACCTGACAGAGGAGGTGTGGGTGACGTCGTGTGCCGGGGGCGATTCTGTCATCAGCACATTAGTAGAGTAGTGTGAGCTGCCCAGCGGGAGTCATTATCGCTAATGAAGAGTTCAATCTGGTCTCCTGAGAACTGACTCTTTGGACACGGCTGCCTGATGAACTCGCTGTGCTAAAGGTTCTCTGATTTCCCTCTCATTACCTCAGCGCCCCCCCCGCAGACAACTCCACTTAACCCACCTGGCAGCCTCCATTTAACAACTATCATCTCCTTGCTCTTTTTTTTTTATGTAGAGGTTCTTTCTCTTTTAATGTGTTTTGTATTTTCTTGCTTTCATTTCCAAAATTGGTTGTTTTTAACTCTGGGATATACTGTGTAGCGATGATAATTTTGATTCAGTTGAAGCTTGCCACTATTTTACCGTTGTTTTTTTGGTTAGTTTTCTATGAACATTTTTTTTGCCTTTCCTTTAATGCAAACCCTGGTTTGTATATAGTTATTGTAAGCTAAGTATGCTATGTAAACATAACAAAAATTGAGCATTTTTTTAATAAAATATATTCAATTTTCCTATGATAATTTTCACTGCTTATCAAATGTTTTTTTAGGCAAAGCTTCTATACATTTAGTTTCTCTAAAATGAGAAAATGTCATGTAATAGATTTACAACTGCAATAACTTAAAGAGTGAGAATATATTTCAATATTTATTCTATATTATTAATTAATTTATTTTATTTTTTCACAAGTTGTGGTGTTTCTTCCATCACAACCAACAAGCATTTTTAAAAGTGTATTCTATAAGGTCACAAATGTTATTTAGTGTTAAAGTCAAATAACACTGTTTATTACAATATTTCGATAAAGTTATACTCGTGTTAGAGATAAGGTACCAGAAAAAAGAAATCCAACCGCACACTCACTTGTGCAAACTTTTATTGAACCAACGTTTCGGCTCCAAGCCTTTGTCAATATTGGTTAAAAAAGTTTTTGCACAAGTGACGGTGTGCGGTTAGACTTCTTTTTTATTTATATATTTACCTTTCTTAACCGGCACCTCATATGATGTGCGTTTGCTCTTATACATTTTAAAGATAAGGTACTGTCAGATGAACATTATTGCCAAATAAATGATTTAAGTATTGATTTAAGAAATATTTTAGTTTTTTATGAAACATTTATGTTCTGTAAAGTATGAGCGACTGACATCACTTAAAGGGACGGTTCACCCCAAAACAAACATTGTGTCATCATTTATCTGCCCATATGTCGTTCAAAACCCGTGTTTGACTTTGTTTGATTTGTTTTGAGAGATTTCTTAGTAGTTTTGTGTACTTAAAATGGAAATCAATGGGAGCCATTGTTGTTTGGTTTACAACGTTCTTTAAAATATCTTATTTTTTCTGCAAATGAGAATAAGTCATGCAGGTTTGGAATGATATGGGGTGAGTAAATGATAAAATCATTTTCATTTTTGGGTGAACAAATCCTTTAATCTTTGTATCTGTACTGAAAAGATTTTTATGAAAAGAATTGATTTAAATACACTTAATATAATTATGTTCCTGTTTTTAACCAAAAAAATTGAGTTAAAATAACGTAAAAATCTTGGGAATAAAATCTAATTTTGGTTGTTAAGATTAAAAAAAAATTTTTTTGAGTAATTTTAATTGAACAAATTATTAAGTAAATCCAACTCAATTGTATTATGTTTAATCCATTTAAATTGGTCAAATTAAGTTTACTTATTTATTCTGTGTTGAGACTATAAACCATTTTTGTAGATATTACTACCTTGGCAGTTGATCTGTTGTTCCCAGCATGCTTTGTATCTGACTGCATTAGGAGATTCATTTGAAATGTTATTCAGTAAAAAGAAAGACTTGTTCGTGTTTTTTGTTGATTTATCTTTTAGATTTGGTAGAGTTTTGGTATTATTTTAAGTTTGGGTTTTTTGCTTGTGCCTAGGCGGAGGGAGGCACGATATTAGTCATGAAGTGTGTTATTTCACTTCTTGAGCAGTAACTGTGCTAATGTCAGTACAGAGACCACCAGTCTCTTCTTAATTGACCGTCTATGTTGTAAAACATGAAAAGTAAGTGATCCGTGAAGATTGAGCTAGACAAATGTTTTTGTTCAGCCTGATTTTTTTGTTTACTTTAACATTTACTTGATATTTTAACAAAAACTAAATTTATTTAATAAGTAGAATTTACTTTATTCTGGTTAGTAAGCTGTACTTGAATTATAGCAGCAAATTTTACATAATAAACTTTTTTACTTTTTGTGTTTAAGATAAGGTTATATAGCAGAAAATATGTGTTTTTCTGTGTATTTTTTCAGACCTCAAAACAAAGAAAACTATTTCATATTTACCTTTAAGCAATACAACAGTAATATTTTTACATGTATTTACTGTAGCAAAAGTTTTAAAAAATTATGTCATAACCTGGATTTTTATTAGTTTTCATGTGTCTTGTCAATCTGTCAGTCTTTCACATTGCTATTTGATGACTTTGTCACTCCTGAGGTTTCATTTTGTTGAAATTCAACAGACACTGGACTGGAATCTAGATTAAATGGACATTTGTGAATGGTCTCTTAATTTTTTCTGCGGCTATATGTGTAATTTTATGTATCTTCTAATAAGTTTATTTAAAATAAATTACACGTCAAGAAAAGCCTTAAAATGTATGTGTCGCTTTATAATTTTGTGAATTTGAT
Source organism: Triplophysa rosa (assembly GCF_024868665.1). NCBI lineage: Eukaryota > Metazoa > Chordata > Actinopteri > Cypriniformes > Nemacheilidae > Triplophysa > Triplophysa rosa. The sequence continues at coordinate 14,584,388 of NC_079912.1, read as the reverse complement.
AGATATTTTTTCGGAAAAAAAAAATATCTGAAATTTTATGCACGTATCTGCGGTCTTCAGTACTGGTAGCTGCTAAGGTGATGTTTTTCTGAATATCTGAGATGTTCTTCTCTGTTATTAATATTTGTAAAAGGTTTGTGCATGTGTTGTGCACTTCCCGCAGGGGTCCTGCAGGGGGAGCTGTGTATTCAGTTTTTATAGCAGTGCACTTTCTTGATTGCAATAACACCTATTTTTCTTTAACCTCACACTAGCCATTCATTTATGGCCGTCGATAGTCTTATTATTAAGAAGCATAATAAAAGCTTAGATTTCTAAGATGCCGTTTTCTCAGCATCTAAAAAAGTCTAACGCTGCAGTATTGTGGGATTTTCATGGTCACACTCGCAATCTCTGTGACCTTGTTTTTTCCTGTCTACAAATCAAAGTGCATACAGCTGAGCCTTTGTTCTCTTTTTTCCCTCTCTCTCTCTCTCTCTCTCTCTCTCTCTCTCTCGTTCTTCTTCGTCTTTTTGTCCTCGTCAGTTTCTCTGCTGTGGACTGTGTTGTTAGTGTAGGGTAGACCGGGGCTAGTTGTCACAGAGAGATGGTGGCAGGACAGCCAAAAACTATCATTAGTAAATTCTGTCAGACGGTGTTCTTAGCATTTACATTGTTTTTTTATGATTTTGATGTTTAAAATTGTTGCGACAATGATTTAACTTTTTTACATTATCTTTGCATTTCCATAAGTGATTGTTTAAGTTTGCTGCAAAGTTTATAATAGGTTTGTAATAGTCTGTTTAATGCTATTGTCACAAAATGTGTCATAAAAAGGATAACAAATGTCTATTAGATGTTTTATAGCCATCTCTATGTGCATTGACATCCTGTGAGATTCGCTGTTGTAAAAATGTGCATCAAGTAGCCCATGTTCACCATTACTGTATCTTTAGCATATTCATATAAACAGTGTTGGGTGTAACTAGTTACTAAGTAATTAGTTACTGTTATTTAATTACTTTTCCCTTGAAAAGTAAAGTAAGGGATTACTCTGATTTTTCAGTAATTTAATTGCAGTTACTTTTGATGTAATTGAGCTAAATACTGTGTAATATATGGAATAGTGGAAAGACATCCAAATTATAAGTCTAACTTTAAAATGTATGCTTTAATGTATCCTTCTCACATTTGTATAATTTAGTCAGTTATTAAGAATTATTTATGTAGTTATTTATAATTTATTTAAATTAATTAAATTAGCCTTTTCATGTCTATTCTTGATTTAAATTCTAATTAAATACTTTTTGGTGAGAGTAATTTGTACAGTACTAAAATTACAGTACACTATTGAAAATGTAATTAGTAACTAGTAATTAATTACTTTTTCAGAGTAACTTACCCAACACTGCATATAAGTTATATGCAAATAACACCTGGGTAGTGAAGGTTTATGCTTTTTATAGGTTTTAGTATGCATCAAGCGCAAATAACATTTCAAATGAAATGGAAATTACATTTGCAGAATTTTTGTGTTTGTGACTAAACTTGACATTTGTGAAGCTTGTGGAAATGCATAATTTGTGGTGAGTCATCACTGTTGTTTACTCGCACGTCTGTGTGTTTTTTTGTTATTTCTTTCTGCAGTTGCGAATGAGGCGGGAGAAAGCTGCGCGAGACCCCTGGCACGCTTCGCACGTGAGCATTTACAAACAGACATGTGTTTGAAACGACAAAACTGAGCTGTTGACTTTAAAAATGTGTTTTAGGGACTGTGATAAAACAAGTTTGGGGGTGACACAGTAGAAGTCACAGTCTCTTTCGATCAGACATGCAGAACTGCAATATTGACTCTTGTGGGAGGTGTTAAAAATCGCTCGTGTGTGTGCTGTCAGAAGGCCAGGTGACAGAAGTGGCAGATTTTTATACAGTATATTTATACTGTACACTACTTAGTTCATGTCTGCAGATCTTTATAGTAAAGTTAGATAGTGAATGTCTGTCTCCTGCCCTGACCTAACATTCTGTTGTCCAAACCCATCTGAGCCTTTGATCTTCGACTCTTGCATCAGGTTCCAAGTCCCAGAATGCTCTGTGGAACGCTATCACAGCGGGCATCGGGATCAAGGATAAGGATAAGCGGGGCATCCTGATCGACCCGAGGAGTCCAGAGGAGATTCTGGCTGATGACCTGCCCTCTGTCGACACTCCTGATGCCATGGAGAAGACCGCCATCAGGTTTGGGAGGGCATTATACACCTTACATTCACCTTCCACTTTCTTGTGAGCTCTGGTTGAATCGATGCATCGGCGTGAATTGCAGCAATTTTTGTTTCCTTAAAGTAGTGATTCTCAACCGGTGGGCCGCGGCCCTTTGGTGGGCCTCGGAACGCCATCTGGTGGGCCATATAGGCAGTGGTAGACTACCGGCAAATTAATTTGTATTTATTTTTAAATTGACACATTTGGTTATTTTCTAATGATTTAATTAGGCTTATGAATTTACATGTTGCACTAAACACTAAAGTCAAGTCAAGATGCATTATCTAAAAATCAATTTATACTTGAATGTTGCAACACCAATCACGTCACAACATCAGATTGAACGTCAATCTGACGTTGTGACGTGATTGGTGTTGCGACATTCAAATATAAATGACGTTACAGTAAATTATGTTACTGTAAAATGGATCGTTTTCTGAAAAGAAAAGTCCTGTGTGAGACAATACGATGCAGAATACATTAAATTTGGTTTTATAAGGGCAGGTATTGAGACTGAGCTGAAGGCAGTGTGTTGAATGTGGCGAAATTTTGTCAAACGAGGCGCTAAAACCATCATAGCTAACTGTTACAGACACATTTGACACAAAACACAAAAGTGTTGAGAAGCCAAAATAATATTTTCTAAGGAAAAAGACGCTTTTCAGGCTCAACAAAAAGCCATAACATCGTTAACAACTCAATCAAAAGTCACATTGAAAGCTAGCTATATGGTTGCCGCTCGTGTTGCTCTTAGCAAGAAAGCCTTTACGATCGCTGAAGAACGTATTTTGCCAAGTGCTGTGGATGTGTCGAGAGTTACTGGGTGACGCAGCTGTAACCAAAATTCGGTCAGTACCACTTTCCCATGACACCGTGGCTAGAAGAATTGTTGACATGAGCGATGACATTGAATGCCAACTCGTGGAACGAATAAAGGTTTGTCTCAGTATATATTGTTTTTCTCATGCTAGCTCATGTTAATGTGTTGGGATTTATTAATGGTCCTAAAGTGATTGTTGATGAAAACTGTGTTGTTGATCTGTGACACACCAGTTAGGCTTCCTCAATTTTGGATGTTTGGGAAGGGGTCTATTGTGTCCAGTCTATCTCCAGTTGAATTGTAAAAAAATAACATAATACATATAACATGTATGAAATGCTTTAAGTTTGTTGAATATGTAAGATTTTAAAAAGTTTCAGATGTTTTAAACAGTTCATAATGCTCATAACACCAATTGTATTTGATCATTATTACAGTATGTAACTTGGTGTGAATGAACATTTCTGCTAATGAATAGAATGTTCCCCTCCTGTGTGTCTGACCTGTTACAGGTATATAAGCCTTGATCTGGTGTTGTATTTTTAATTTGTTATTGATTTGTTATTTTATTCTTTATTTTGGTTTGTAAAACAATGTAGTGTCTGTTTTGTTGGTATAAGAGAGGAATAACTAAATTTTGGAGAGATTATTCCCCCTTGTGTGTCTGACACCTGCCCTGTTATTGTTACAGGAATAAATGGTTACTGAGTAAACCTGCCAAGTCTTTTCTATGATTATACAAGGACAGTTTTCATCTATATAGCTGATTTGACTAAGTCTGCTACTGTGGCATAACAGATTAACAGCAGAGTATATAATTGTATTTTTTGAATATTTTGTGTTCATACTATCATATTTGGAAATGTGGTCCTCGGAATGTTTTAAACAGTCCTTGGTGGGCCATGAGTTGCAAAAGGTTGAGAACCCCTGCCTTAAAGGAACTGCTAAAAGCCAAACTTGGGGAGCGGACATATTGACTTTTAGTTAACATCTGGTGGACCAAGATTGAATTATTGATTTGTTCACGGTTGTTGTGTGGTCAGATCAAAGTGGTTGTCTGAGTGGTGTAAGACCACAATCTTAAAAAGAAAGGTTTCAATTGGGACTACAAAGGGTTTTGGACCATGAGGCAATAGGAGGATCTGCTTAAAGGAACAGTTCACCCAAACATGGAAATTCTGTCTTTATTAATTCACCCTCAAGTTGTTCCAAATCTGTATAAATTTCTTTGTTCCGATGAACACAGAGAAAGATATTTGAAAGAATGCTTGGCCATTATTGACAACCATAGTAGGAAAAATTGCTTAATATATTTTTTTGTTCTATTGAACATGAAAGAATATATTTTGAAGAATGAAGGAAAGCAAACAGTAAGACACTACCATTATACATTTTTCCACTATGGAAGTCAATGGTGGCCAAAAATCGTTTGGTTTCAAGCATTCTTCCAAATATCAAAGAAGTTTATTCAGATTTAGAATAACTCAAGGGTGAGTAAATGATTACCAAATTTTTGTTTTTGGCTAAACTGTCCCTTGACGTCCCACAAAGATTTTTAATCGTTTGTGCTTTTGAAGGGGTGGTGCCACAGTGTTTCATGCATTCTGACTTCTTTACTATGTTAAACGTGCTGTCTTCTCATGCGTGACATGGTCAACTTTTCAAAAACGAGATGGACGTATGATGTAGTATTTCTGTGCTCGATTCACTCCCCCAGTGTTCGTATAGGTTTCGCAAAGTTTTTTTCGAACATGAAATTCCGTTTCATAACAACTTTTCTTAGTCCCTTATTGGACAATTCTCCCGGAAAAGCACACCCATGCATCAACCTGCCAGAGCGGGATAAAAGAGTACGCCCACGCATCAACCATGGAGAGTGTGAGAAAGAGCACGCCCGTTGTATGCTCTTGTGTGCCCGGAATGTGCCCGTTTGTTCGCGAAGTTCAGCTGTGTTTGTTTGTTCACTGCATTTCGGTGAGGAATGTTATATAAACGGTGGATATAACGTTGGATTTAGAGATGGTTTGAAACTGACAGATGTTGCGGTCCCAGCGCTAAAAGATGCCGGTCATGAACCGCAGGCGGTAAGTGAAACTGAGTCATATGTCTGTGTTTTGTTGGCAATAGGTGCGTATGTGCATAAGGTACACAACACAAACTTATAGTGAATCAACAGTTAGAATCAGAATCAGAAAGAGCTTTATTGCCAAGTGTGCTTGGACATTTGTCTTAGTGACAGAAGCTTCCAGTGCACATACAGGTTAAAAAAGTGACAAGGCACAGGTAACAAAACGTAAAAAATAAATATGTGAAGATTTCGAAGATACGAAGTATGCAATACTACTCTATAGGCACTCGAGATTTATATGATATTGGCAGAAACTGTGTTTGTTACATCCGCTTTAAAGCAACCAAGGAACTAAGAAACACAGGTTGGTAGTACAAAAATACATTTTTACAAAAATAGATTGATGTTGCCCATTGATTTGATAATCTTATAGCAAAAATGGTTTGTGGTAGTCTTTTTAAGAAAGAATATTGTCTCGGTTGGTCACCATAGTGTTGTTCTCAGGCTGTTTACAGGTCACCACCAAAACTGTAATATATAAAAAATAATGAATCACAGTAATGACACACCCATCAAGTTTGGGATTGATGGTTATGGCATCCCCTACAGGTGCTGTGTTGTAGTAAAACATTTTTTATGGCCGTGTGGTGACAGAGAAGCAAATTCATCCAAGTCCAGTCAGTTTGGGTCTAATGAGACGTCTGTGTTTTTAAAATACACTACCAGAGATTTAAAGAGTTGAGACGCCCTTGAATCTTGTTTCTTAAGATTAAGGGTTTCATGTCTGCACAATGTGTACAGAAGTAATATTAGTTTACAAAGCTGATTTCACTTGGTTGCCATGCAACCTGTCGTTCCAGCACATGACAGTGAAAGAGATGATGATACTGTGATATTTGGACTCTGCTGTCTAACGGCGCGCCCTGCTGTGTTAAACCGGGAGACTCCGGCGGTCTCGTGTTTTGTGTAGCGATCAGCTCCTCATTAATCCCCCAGTGTGAGGAAGAGGGGGGACCGTATGACGTCTGCACCAGACCCCTTCTGCTATAAATATCCCCTGTAAAGTGTGCTCCAGTGAGTCCTTAATGTTCTATTAGTGTACTATTGTGCACTTGAGGGTGACTGTGTAAGACTCGTATGGTGGGTGTGGTGATGGGTTGCAGGTGAGAGAGATCCCCAGATGAATCTACAGAGTATGTAACTCTACGATATGGCTGCATGATATTGAAGAAAAATGTGATATGCGATAACTTGCTAAATTATATGTTATGCAATATGTGATGTAATAATGCTTGTTGTTGGGAAAATGTAAGATATATTTAAATATATTTAAAAACTGAAATAGAACTGTGGAAGAACACAAAGGGAACCATGACAATGTGTTGCGACTAAAAAAACAATAAAAAGTCATCCATATAATAAAAAGTAAACCAATTTCAAAGACAATTTTATTGAATACAAATTTTGTTTGTAATGGAAAAAAGTGTGTATTTGCACTTTGTTGTATTTGTTGTAATTTCAAATGTAAATTTCAGCATATCACAATCCTTTTAAGACAACGAGAAACATTTCACCCAAATTTTCGTGTACGTATTGCATTTTTTAAAATCTTGCAGCCCTACTTTGATATTCTAATATTTGCATCTGTTGCCATGCAGTTGTTAGAATGTTCTGAATGGTTGCTAGGGTGTTGCCATGTGGTTGCTAGTATGTTGGTTGTAGCTAAGTTGGCTGACAGTCACTTCAAAAACTCACAGCTCTTCTACTCAGTTTGCAAGATTTGATGTATCACTTACAATGCACGGCAAGTTTTGTCTGAAAGAAGAATAAGCAGCAAGTGATGAGGTAATGGAGTTGTGTTGATTGTGTGTTTACGTGAGTGAGAAGCTAAAGAGGGTGATGAGAAGCTGTGTGTGAGGATTTAATTAAAAGGTGTGTGTGTGTAACATGGAGGCCTGTTTAAGTGAGCGATTGAAGAGGACCAGCTTTATCTTTGATCTCGCCTGGGTCTATGTTGTTTTTCTGCTGGGTGGTACATTAAGATTGACAGGGCTGCTCTTCCATTAGTCTTATCTGAAAATTGCGTGACTAAAGAGTTGAGCTGATCTGGCGTGACCCTCACAGATCAGAGTGTCAGCTGCATTTATTATCCTCATTTACCGAGAAGTGACGCACATTCTCCTTTACACATGCATACAATAATGCCCTCCCAAAAAAGTATACTACCAAGTTTAAAGAGTCCACCCCTAAGTCTCCATGGTATTCTGATCCTGTCTTTAAAGTCCCAGTGAAATTAAAAATGACAATTTTTTTTCATGAAATATTGCAGCGTTTATAGTAAATAGCTTATCAATGTGGGTCATTTTCTTTTTAAAATTCATGAACCTTCATAATCTTCAGTTAAAATCTGAAAATGCACTTCCGCCTTGAAATGACTATCCATCTGAAATGACGTAAACTAGACGCCTTGGGCGGAGCATCCGTTAACTCCTCCACTTCAATTGTCAGTCTGCTGCCAGTTTCATTTCAAAATCAATGTAACAGCTGTTTTACACATCCAATCAATTTGCAGTGCAAAACGCAAGCCACGCCCACTAATTTTCTCCTTTGAAATTCCTTTTCACTCGGAAATGTGTCAGAATACGGAAGTAAAAAAAATCGCAACTTCCACTTCAAGGGCACTTTATAGTAGTAGTTTGTCCAAAAATAAAAATTCTCACCCTCATGCTATCCCAGATGTGTGCGACTTTCATTTTTTGTAAAACAAAAATGAATAATTTTAATTATAACATGCTGTCACCTTATCGTCCATTGTGGTGGCTTTATGTGGGCATGTTTTAAAATGTTTTGAAAACTGTTTTATTTCTTAAACTTGTTTTAAGTTGGTAACGAATTTCCTTGCACATTCACAAAGTTTTTATTTTTTTTACATTAATGTGCATTTGCAGTTTGCGCTTGCTTTCTGTACATTGTATGTGTATATTTACTGTTCACGTAAATGTGTATTTTTAGTAATATAGCTTAGTTGAAGGGTTTCAGTAACCAGCATTTATGTTTAAATATGATTTCTGTGTCTGCAAATCTAACATTTTTAATGAAATATTGATAAATGGATATCAAATCGAATCACAAATTGGTCGCGATACCCAGCCCTAGTAGTAACAAAACACAGAAGAACCATTGAGATTGAGATTGAAAGTTATTGACGTGTTGCCATATTTGAATTTTGCACGTTGATTGTGTTTTCATGGAAATACACAACATATCAATTGCTAAATATACTTAAAATATTACACGTTTTTTTCTTACTTTTATGGCAGATGTTTGTGTTTTTTTGGAGCTTTTCCATTTTAAGTCTCATATAAGAAGGTGACATGATGGCATTTTAATATAATTTTATTTGTTTAACTAAAGAAAGAAGTCATATACATTTATATACATTTGGTATGACTTCACTAAAAAATATTTGGGTTCATGTTTCTTTAATATGAGTTGGTTTGTTGGAGTTTTGTTTGGTTCCCCAACTAAGAGCAACAATAGTCGCGATGTTTTTGTTTTGTCTTTGTTTTTAGCACCTGCTTTTTAAAATCAGATTAATTATAACAAAAATTACCGGATGAATCTGTTATCAAAAATAGCTGGTTGCAACTCCACCTTGATTATCCGTGTCATGCTCATATGCATCTTCATTTCCTCCTTGCAAAAGATGATTGTTTGAATGAGACTCATTTCTCGCTTCATTTTTCTCCCTCTTGTTTTTCGCTCCCAAGTAAATTCATGTGTAACGCAACGGGCTCAGGTTCATCTCCTCTGAATGAACTCATTACTTCTGAGGTGAGAGACACAGCGGGATTGTTTCAGAAGAGCGACTGTGTCTCCTCACATCAGCTGTCCTCGACGCTCCTCCTGACTTATGGATGATTTGACCTTCGCGCCTCCGATCTTTAGCTGGGGCGCGCACAGGCGGGCGTCCCATTCTCATCTCGTCCGAACGGGCCCTCACCTCGGGTTTCCTTTCCATTATTGCTTCTCTTTTAGCCCAGCTCTGTTCCGGCTTCCTGATAGGTCTATAGCAAGCAGAGCTCATTTTAGTGGAAAAACCTCATTTTCCAGGTGAGCGCAGCCCTTCCTGGTAGAATGAAGTGAGTGAATGAAAGCGAGATTGAGGGGGATCGTGCAGGCCGATCGTTAGAACTGCATTGCTGATAAACACCATTCAAGCTCGATGACAAATGCGTGTTTGGAGGAGAGTTATAGCGTTTTGCAGACATGCAACATTTAGCAGATCTTCTATTTTCTTTCAGTAACATTCGTGACACTTTTTTCAAATTTAGGGATGAAATTATAAAGCTGCTTTTCAATGAACTGGCAACTTGTAGTTCCATCAAGTCTCTAATATCTTAATTATTTGTCCTAGACATCAATAAGATTAAATGGAAAGCAATGGGAACATTTCCTGCGTCTCAGATATTTCTCCTGAGAAAAAGAGCCAGAAATCTCAACAATGTCTCAATCTGAGCTCGGATTTGTCACGTCTGCAAAAAAGTCAATATTCTTTAAGATCTCTTTATGAACTCAAACATTTCTTGTCAGATTTACCCAAATCCAGTTTATTTTACCTTTTCAATCTGCATTCATTTTACACCTCCATAGTCCAAACTCTTCGTGCATTTTAACAATGGTCTCATTGTTTCTATTCTAATTTCTCCCAATCATTTGTTTAGGAGAAACATCTGAGACTGATACTTAAAGTCCCAGTGAAATTAAAAATAACAATTCCTATTTTTTCAGGAAATATTGCAGCGTTGATTGTAAATAGCTTATCAATGTGGGTCATTCTCTTTAAAGGAGTCATTCTTTTGCTGTTTTGAAGCTTTGATTATGTGTTTTGGCTATTTAACAATGGACGTTCATCTTTCTAGTTTCAAAAAATGCTTTATATTTCACGTATTTCAAGTCTTGTTCACGCTGTCCCTCTTCTAACAAATCGACTGGATTTCTTCCGGTCTATATAAAATCCCTCCTTCTGAAACGCTCTGATTGGTAAAGCTGACCAGGTCTGTCGTGATTGGTTTCCCGCTTAGAGCGTGTGTCTGAAGATGTCCCACCCATACCATATCAGCGAGCTTACGCTTCTCAGGCTGTTGTGATTGGTCGGTCCCCTCTCAGTGCTTGTGTATTCATAAGCTTTGGCTTTTAGCAATACACAGTAACAATGGCGTCAACTTCACTTCATCAGTTAAACACATGCGGATCGATCGAAGTGTAACGGAGGTCTGCTAGTGCATATGCAAATGTCAATCTTTGTTAGAGATTGCGATTTTTTTCCTACTATGGCGAGGGAAATGACACTGGACCGATTGGGTCAGACCGGTTATATTAAAGGGGTGCTGCAACGGTGTGTCATGCATTCTGACTTCTTTACAATGTTAATTCTTATTTTTTCATGAAATATTGCAGCATTTATAGTTAATAGCTCATCAATGTGGGTAATTTCTTTTTAAAAGTCACGTACCCTCATAATCTTCAATTAAAATCTCAAACTACACTTGAAATGACTGTCCATCTGAAATGACGGAAATTATACGGCTCGTCCGGAGCATGCGTTAACTCCTCCCCTTCATCTGACAGTCTGCTGCCAGTTTCATTTCAAAATCAATGCAACAGCTGTTTTACACATCCAATCAATTCGCAGTGAAAAACACAAGCCACGCCCACAAACTTTCTCATTCGGAATTACATTTCACTCGGAAATGCGTCAAAATACGGAAGTTAAAACAATCGCATCTTCCGGTTTACGGGGACTTTAAATGCAACACAACTGAGAACTCCATCAAATCTGCTGAGCTACGAAAGAACTGAACTTCCAAACAATACTAACATTGTAATCAAATCAAATAAATATACCTTTGAAACATTTTCAGGGATTTGTTATTAGAGTCACTGCATGCTGTGCGATTAATCACCTGTAACAGATATCAGCGCTCTTTCTTTCACAAGCTTTGTTTTTCCTCTCATTCCTACACAAAAGAAACCCGTGAGAGAGGCTATTTGTTACCTTCGACCTATACGTCTAAAGAACCGCTGGCTGTCGTGTTTTGGGGGCGTGTTACTCAATATGAGTCTCTCCCCCACCGCTAGTCACCTGACCTGCCCGGTGCGGACCCGACTGTGAGCGGGCGGGATTAAAAACTCAATAATTCATGTGCTGGCTGGATGATAATTAGCTTGTCCAGTCCGGCTTTGTATTTGTGCCCTCGAGTTGCGACTAGTCATTACGGTTGTGTGTGTGTTCATGTGAGTGTATTACACATTTGATTTCTTTTGGATAGCTTAATCAATATTAATTTGATTTAAACATTGCTTACATACTTGTAGTAAACTAATATTGATGTTTTGTTTATGCCGTAAAGCCATACACGTAACTCCCTACATCTGAACTTCAAACTCCAAACTTGTTTTTGTATAGCCTCTGTGACTCTTAGCCCCGGTCTCCCTTATTTCATGAAGTTTTAGAGCTGGTGAAGACATTTCTTCCTGACATATGCCGTATCTGACCCTTCCTGTCCGGATGGCAGAATTTATATGGATGCTTTCCATAAAATTCGCTACTTGGTTTTAGTTACTGAACAATTTGAATAATTTTTTAATGAACAGGGAATATTCCGGCAGGTCATCAATCCACACAGGCAGACCAATGACTGCATGATTAACAATGCCAGCAATGTTAATTAATAATGCAGATAGCTCTCTCTCCCTCTCTTTTTCGTTCTGTCATCCTTATATATTCTTTAATGGAAGAAGTCATTATTGGGATGAAATGTAATTTACAGAATTCTTACAATTTCAAGCAATAAATAATATTGATTGTTTGGTTAATGGCAGGATCATCATCGCCCAATTTTCAATTTCAAGATACTTTATTGGCATGATTGCGTGTTCTCACAATATTGCTAAAGCATTGAACAAATAACAAAGTACATACAATAAGTCTCTCTTTCTCTTTCTGTTATGGACAGGTTGATTTCTCTCTCTCTCTCTCTCTCTCTCTCTCTCTCTCTCTCTGTGGTTGTATAGACAGGTTGATCTCTCTCTGTCTCTGTCGTTTTGGTGAATTTGTATCACTTGAACTTCTTTTCTGTGGTTTTAAATATTCTTGAAAACATCAGTTTTGTTGTCAACCCGTGAAGCTAAAATGGCAATTTATGTTACTAGGAAAAACAAAATTGAACAAAATTCGAGTTGTTTGGAGGAAGTATTTTTTAATTTGGTGAAATCTAGAATTGTAATTTTACGAATGGATGATTTTATGTATTCTGAAATGATTTGGTGCTTTAAAGGAGCTTTCATTCCTAAAAATAAAGGTGCTTCACGATGTCATAGAAGAACCTTTTTTTGTCCAAATGGTTCCATGAAGAACCTTTAACGTCCAAATTATATAATAAGGTGGAAAATGGTTCTTTTATGGCATTGCTGTGAATTTGTGCAATTTCTATCTCTTTTCTCTCTCTGTTATGGACAGGTTGATTTCTCTCTCTCTCTCGCTCTCTCGCTCTCTCGCTCTCTCGCTCTCTCGCTCTCTCTCTCAGGTTGTTTTGATTCTCTCTGGTTATAGACAAGCTGATCTCTCTCTCTGGTTATAGACAAGCTGATCTCTCTCTCTGGTTATAGACAAGCTGATCTCTCTCTCTGGTTATGGACAGGTTGATCTCTCTCTCTTTGTACTTATAGTTCCACCCACTCTTAGGTTTTCTGAGGTTTTCATATTTGTTGCTTTGTTACCTGTTAAATATTCATGTCCTGTGTGCTTTCTACCTGCACGTTCATTTTGGGAAGGTCAGATTTGAATAATTCTGTGCAGTCATGCTTTTTGCATGTTTTGCTGTTGCCCAAAGCTCATGATAGCCAGAGAACCTAGACCAGTTTTTCTCCTTGTCATGTCGTTACTCACCTGTATGCTGTCATTGTTTCTCAACAACAGTTTACATGAACAAGTTACAGTGACATCCATACCGTACGTGTTGCATGCTGTATACTTATAATTTCAATACAAGTGTGAAACAATGTAAGGTGAAATAACATTTTTTGCTTAGCGTAATAATTGTAGAGAAAGTTGGCAAGCAGAGTTTTTATGATGAACTGTTTTAATACGGTTTAACATTACAACTTGGTTCATTGCTCTGGAACATTGCGCTCTGAGTGAATTTTATTTTTAATGGGTACATCTGCTACTATATGTTTCTAGTCCTCATTTTTGTGGTCTTAAAAGTAGATATGTAAATACTGCCCTTTTCATTATAACATGATTGTTTAAAATGACTTGAAAGAATCTTTCTTTAGATGCTTGTTGGATCATAACTATAACTAAACATGTGTTATAGTAAGAGTTCTATCTCTCTTCCCTTCACCCACACTAAATTCAATTGTTATCATCGTGGTCACACTTTTCAACACTTCATCCACCAGCACCTTTCCTCTCTCTCACCTCTCTGACCGCCCGTTATTTCTCACACGATGGATTTATTTCACAGACACTAATCTTGTTCGGTCTCATCCTCATTGATTCATACATTCAGTGTATCATCCTGCAAACCCGCTCATCACCTAAACAAAACAGAAATCCAGAACCTTTAATGAAATTATTCGGGCAACTCAATTATTCATTATCCACATCAACCTCAAAGGGAGTTCCTATAAGTAACAGCGCAGATGTGCAGTTGACTGGCAGATGCTAAAAGAGTCCGTTCAGTTGTTCATCACCAGCCTTCATCCCAACAACTCAATCTAATTTCGCTTTAGTGTAAATTGCAGTCGGATATCGATGTCTTGATTTAACCGTGTGGGTTTTCGTGTCCTCTGCTCTATTGTTTCTGTGATTGTATTGTTGTATCACATCTTTTTTCAGTTCAAGTTTTACTTGTATTTGTGGCTTTTCTCCAGTCAGAGATACAATCTCTGTGCTAAACACCTGCTGCTTGCCTGCGTGTTTAAACACAATGACAACACAGCTTTCCTGTGGCTCAGTGGTTAGAGCATGGCGCTAGCACTGCCAAGGTAATGGGTTCGATCCCAGGGGATTGCACATAGTCCGAATCAAAATGTATAGGACAATGCAATGTAAGTCGCTTGGATAAAAGCATCTGCCAAATGCATAATTGTAACTGCGGTCCTGTCCTGTCAGTATTTGTTTGATATTGTGGATTTTTTTATACATGGGTATAAGGGCAGGCTGTGGTTATATTGTGCTGTCTGTGTGACAGGTGGTGGAAGGTTGTAAAAATAAGAGGGTTTGGTGATGTCAGCTGAAAAGGGGAGTCGCTTTGGAGGCGGAGCAAGTTTGATGACATTTTTACATGATTACATTTTGATTGATTGATTTGATTAAAAAAAATTGTATTTATTTACAATTTAGGCCAGGGACATAAGAAAGTAAATAGAAGATTTTATGATGATTTGAGGAGTGTAATTAGTAATCATATTAATTATAATTTATTATTATTATTATTTTTTTGAATTTTTCAAAAAGAAATGTCACTCAGGCATGCTGCAATGCGTGCTGAAACAGTCGGATCGTCAGGCTGAAATGACAGGTAGGGTTGTGTATCATCCACATAGCAGTGATAGGAAAAGCCACATTTCTGAATGACAGAACCTAGGGATATTATCAATAACAAAATTATTATTAGTAATTATTAGTTATTTAAACACATGCATATTGGGCTGTCGAACGATTAATCAAGATGAATCGCATCTAGAATAAAAGTTAGTGTTTACATAATACTTTGTATATGTATGTGTACTGTGCACTTTAATCTTGTATTTACAAACACATACAGATAGATGTGTACATATTAAGGAAATACTTACATGTATGTATTCATATATTTATTTACCAATAATTGAAAGTGTATATAAACGTAATAATTTTTTATATTTAATATTATATGTACACTAACTTTTTTTCTTATAATAATATATAAAATTATTATTGTTGTTGTTTTTATTATGCCTTTGTTTAAATGCATTAAAATCTTTAAAGGTAAATTATCATGAATAATTAAGTGATAAATGTGACATTTATTGCTCTTTATATTTATGCATTTAGGCAAACACGTTCTTGCAGCGTGACTTCAAAATAAACATTTTATTATATGATTTACATGGGTATTGAACCCCAGCCCTTGTGGTTATAGTGCCATATTTTGCCAGTCGAGTTACTGGAAACCATTATGAATATTTTATAATTAAGAATACCTTTGATGAAGTCAGTCAGAAACTCTCTCTCATTCACTCACTCTCCTCCAAATCCCTTTCTTTCAAGTTCCTATTTTTCTTCCCTCTGTTGTTAATCTCTCTCCTCTCATCACTAACAGCGCACCGCTCCCTGCTTTTATTCCATCAGCTTTATTCTTTATTTCTGTGCGTGACCGCATTGAGCCGGGACTCCTACACTGAGATCAGCAGCAGTTGTTTAATCCCCTCCCCTCCTCATCCCCCTCCCACCCCCCACATTATATTCATGAACGGCCCCCTACAGTTCTGCCATACGCGCTTCTCTCTCCACACCTGACCGGAGCTGGTGACACAAGCCCACAACCACAGACAGACAGACAGAGAGAGAGTGAGAGAGAGGGGGGGTTCAGAATGAGGGACGAGCTACAGCTGTCTCTGTGACAGATTCATCGTCCACAGAAACGGTCGTCCTGAACCAATACTGCCCGTGTCCGTGCTGGCCAGAGAAAAAACCTGTTCATGCCGTTTTGCCTGGTCAAATTTTTTGACATGGAGTCGCCTACCAAAGAGATCGAGGATTTCGAGAACAACTCGCTGAAGTATCTACAACCGGAGCAGATAGAGAAGATCTGGCTTAGGCTGAGAGGACTGTGAGTAGAGTTTTACACTTTCTGTGTCTGTGCATGAGAGAGCAACATGTTTGTGGGTATTGTTATTCATTTTACCCAAAACAAGCAAGAAAAAGTTTGTGAAAATATTAAAAATAAAATAAAAAGTATAAATATTTTCAGTTATGAAACATATGGTTATTATTACTATTATTATTATTAATAATAGTAATTATACTATATTATATTTTATATTATTATATTGTTAGATTAAAAGAGTAATGCAAAATAAAATGTAATGTAAAAATGTTCAAATTCTGATCATGGAGGCGTTTTTCACATGAGTAAATGCTGATCTTTCAGTAGTTGTTGGAATCTGACAGTGAGTTTCAGGTCAGGGTCAACAGGTCACTTTCAGTACAAACATCCTCTTCATGTGTGGCTCGGTTCCCAGACACGAACAAAGCCTCGTCTTCCATCAAAAATATTTCTGTTTATCGCCATTCGAGGTGAATTTGTTTGAAAACTGGCCTGCAAAAGGAAATGACAAATTAAAACAAAATATTAGCGAAATGAAGGAAGCTGCAAAGGAATTAGGCATAAAAATCAAATGTTTATTCAGATAACGTAAATACATGGGCTGAAATTGTTCGGAATGGAAAAGCTAATAACTGCATGCCATTTTGTATGATAAAAAAGAATGACCTTTGTTCAACTGTGAATCAATTGTTAACATAAATTTGTATTTGGATGGTAGTTAAGTTCAGATGCTCTTGAGTATAACAAAGCAGAAAAGGCACAAACAGAGATTTTTTATATGATACATGCATCTATGAAAAAGATATGTACCTTACATTTAAAATGTAAGAACAAAGTTGTTTTCATCAAACTGGACAGTTTCACAATGTGGTTTCACAAGATATCTACAAGCACTTAATGTCTCAGAACTTTTCTATTGTGAGTGCCATTGAAGCTCAGACTGCAAGATTATTAGATGTTATACTCACGGTTCCCGAAGCCGTTTACTCTAAAATTATTTGGAAAATATGTTATCACAGCAGGATTTTATAGTTTGTTACTGAAGGGATTGATCTAATCCTTCACTGTCATTCCACATTAAGCCTCTGTATACTAATCCCAGTTAGTATACAGTAATTATAAAACAAGATCCTCCAGGTCTCATCTTAGATTTATGCGTTCGCCCTGACAGTCGAGTCCCTGGACTCAGGTGTGAAGATCAGACAGCTGCCATTTGTCCCGAAACGATTTTAAGGCTCATCAACGTTGTCATAACGGCGACGCTGTCGAGAGCAGGGCGGCGTGCAGGACGCATTTGACCCGAAGGAAAGCGAAGCCGCATCGTTCCCAGCTTTATTTCCCATTTTAGTCTGTTTTATTGAGCTTATTAAGAATTTAATTGTGCCAATGGCAGCTCTAAGGGAAATGAGAGTGACGTCGACACCAATGGACGTGGAGAAAAACACATCTATAAAAGTTTAAGTCCGTAATAAAGCGAGACGCCGCTCGCAGTAAGAGTAAACAGATTAGATGGGTGAACATTGAGGCTGATATTGACAAACCGGCAGATGAGAACAGGTTACTTAAAGGAACAGTTGACCCAAGAATGGAAATTATTTTATTATAAACTCACCCTCTTGTCATTTTAAATCTGTCAACTTCTGCAGAAAACAGATATTTCAAAAAATGTTGGTAACCAAACAACGGCGGTACCCATTGACTTGCATTGGTTTTGTGTTCGTACAATAGAAGGAATGGGTACCGCAGTTGTTCGGTTACCAGAGAATGAGTAAATTATGAATATTCATTTCATGTGCAGATTGATGTAAAACCTTTTATTTGAAAATGTATCTAAAAAGGTATTGTCTTAATTGTCAACCACCTAACAAAAGCTAGCAGTATTATATGCCCTGTTTCACAGACACATCTTATTTTAAGCCAGGACTGTGCCTTAGTTGAATTCAGATATTTATGTCGCTTTTAGAAAAATGCCTTAAAAGAATACATTACCGGTGTGCGTCTTGAGACGAAACAATGGCACTGATATATTTTAAGATATTTCTCGTCAAGTTAAATTCAGTTAAGACACGTCACACATTTTAGTCTGGGACTAGCCTTAAGCCTTGTCTGTGAAACGGGCCATATTGTACTTTTTTACCATATTTTACATCGGAAGTCAAAGATAAAGTCTCACATAGTTTAGTAGAATGCATCATGCACAAAAGGTGTCTGATAGTCTTTTATCTAAATAAAAAAAAGAGTGAGAAAGAACAAAAAAAAGCAATACAGAATGCACAGCATTGAGCAGACTTACAGTATTAACCGGCCCGTCTCGTCTTAATCAAGACTGAGATGTTCTAATCAAACCAGTGTCCATTATAAATCGCATTGCTTCTTTTCCTCCCATCACATAAAAAGCACCGATCAGAGATTCGGTCTTCACATGGTTTGAGAGCAGCTGCAGTTAAAATATTTCTATCTACATACACCGCGGGTCCCTTTACATTGATTTCACCATGTTGTTTCTACAGTAGCCCTAAATGGACAAACTGCTCTACAGGGCGCATTTTTTAAATACGTTATCTTCTTCGGCAAAGAAGCAACATCTTAGTCCTGTGTCAGCCAACATAGTGCTTCGAAAGGGAGTGCGGAAAGGTGGAGTGAACCATTGTTTGCAATAGGCCCTTTTCACAACGACGTCACTTAACTTCCGCCTTTTCACAAAGCAGTGTATCATAACATCCGTCTTGCAACAAACAACAATAAGAAGAAGAACTTCCGTTTTGCTGTCGCGCTGGAATTTAACAACAGTGAAAAAAAAACTGACAGAACACGTATTCAACTACTTATCCTAGCACTTTCGCTAACACAAAAAGAAAACAAAATTAACACTTTCATAATCAAACAGGTACTGTTCAATGAAGAATTTGTATCCTTTCTCTAGCTTTGATCTTGTCGTTAGCGAAAATTTGTCTGCAAGACGTTTGTTCCAGAGCGGGACAAGGGCCGTGAGTTAACTGCGCGAGGCCGTTGACGCTAGTGATAACGAGTGATAAGCGTCGCACCGGTCTCGCATCTCTCTCGTCACGCTCTGCTTGTCACAACGTTGTACATCATCTAGCCGTATTTGTGGCAGATGTGCAAGGGACTTGGTAAACTCCATTCTGAGGCGCTAGTGGAAGTAACTTTTTCTTCTTGAGTTGTACTGGCGGTTGGCAAATCAGCTTATAGGTGCATTACCGCCACCTTATGAACTGGAGTGCTAGCGGAAGTAACGATACACTGCTTCGCGGCAGAACGGAAGATGCGTGACGTCATGTGAAAAGGGCGTATTCGCAAATTTCATACAGGACCTTTACAGTATTTAAGACATTGTAGACATATTCATCAGCGTTGAATAAAATATATTTTTAATATCTTATCAATTTGTTTTGTCTGTAATCTTGGGTTTGCTTTTTGCAGTGCATTCTGGGATCGCTCTTCACGCAGGAATGTACATGCAATATAAGAATTTGGCTAAAAGTAGACTTTAAATGCTCCCCACACTCTTTAAAATAAAGGTGCGTCACGATGCTATAGAAGAACCTTTTTTATCTAAATGGTTCCATAAAGAACCTTTAACATCCGAAGAACCTTTCTGTCTCACAAATAAAAGGTTCTTTGTAGCAAAAAAAGGTTCTTCAGATGATAAAAAAGTAGGAAAGAGATGGTTCTGTTTAACCAAAAATAGTTCTTCTATGGCATAGAGGATTTTTTATTATTTTAATTTTAATAACACTCTTTATTTTTAAGAGTGTATGTAGGGAGATCCCTAGGTGTTGGAAAAGAGCATTTGTTGTAAGATCAAAGTGAATGAATAATTTACCTGTTAACAAACTAAAGCATCTGTTTTTGCCGTGTTTTTTTTTTTAGGCGAAAATATAAGAAGACTTCACAGAGGTAAGAGGTTCACTCTGACTGATGTGATTTTAAGACCCCATCATCCGCACATGAAATGCCAACATCGATTTCCAGTGAATAAAATTGTTTGCAAACATATTGTGTACACAGAGTTGTTTTCTGCACTTGGAAATCAGAGAGCAGATGCGTTGAGCAATTTCACATCTGTTGTGTAACAGGTCTGGTTGCATCGTTCAGATATTGTTCACGCTGGAAACGGAGAACAAAAGCAGAACGGGGTTTTGGCATGGGTTTTTAATTACTGGTTGTCAGTAAGGAACAAACAGTTTGCATTCATAACCACTTGTGAAAGGAGCGCAGTTGTGCATTAGCATATGAGAATCATTAGAAACAGTACTGTGGGGGTATAGAGATGGCATAAGGTGGAAAAAGCATGGTACATTTCATATATACTATGGTACTGATTACCATATTCATTTTATTTTCATATGCTTCAAGATACTCCAATGTGTATTTTGATTTTACAATGGAACAAAAACATGGTATTACTATATTACATTATTGAGTCTTTTTTGTAGTTTTTACCAAGTTTAAACCAAATTAGAAGCAAAATGTACCAACATCTGATAGTTACTTATATCATGAATGTTCGTTCGTGGTGCCCGGTGCTTTTCAGATGTGTATCATCTTAATACAAATACGTTCTTTAAAAGTATCTTGTAGTACCAAGTAGAGTATAAAAGTGCATAAATATGCTAATCATTCAGTACCATGAGACACCAAATGACCACGGTATTACTTTCTGATACAGTCATTCTGCGGTGACTCCACCACTTCTGATATTTGGGAATGCGTGGTTTGTGTGTAGGGGTATATGTGTTTCTTAATGGTGTGGGTGTGTTAATATGTTTTAATGTGAGTGATGCACACCCACACGCAAAATGAAAAGCAAAAGACATTCTGTGCTGACATCAACCAGAGACAAAACCATAGAGGCGCAATGAGCGGTCAATAATGACGGGGGTCCAGATAGCATGTACACACACACACACACACGCACACACACACACGCACACGCACGCACACACACACACACACACACACACACAAACAAGCTCACAGCTTTCCCATTGTGTTTGTGAGAATGTCTGGATTTGTCAGGATTTGATGGGTTGACAGAATAAGGCTGGAGATGCGAATGACTGTGTGTACAGGCTCAGAGGGATGCGTGTGCGTGTGTTTGGATGTGTTTTTGTATAGGCGCATCAAGGTTAAAGGCCATGCATCATTCAGACAGCATTTCATATACATCGCTGTAAATCTAAGCATGTGACATCTTTATAATATTTTGTCTCAGTAAAGCTAGATCATGATGGTTTTATGTTGTTTTGTGCATGGAAGATTGAAAAATGGTTTTGCAAGAATCAGCTTGAATCAGTCTTTATCCTGTGTTTGTTTTGTCTTGTATATACAGTACAGTACGTTTCTCTCTCTCTTTATACAAGTACACAGCAGTCTGACAAGGGTCTCCCTTTACCCAACTGAGATTGTCAAGAGACACAGATTGCGTAAAGGAATAGGGTTACAGTGATAATGATGTCAAATTAAACAGCTGCCGCCCCAACAGAGCCCTGTTTTGCCTGAGAAAACGTCATTCTTACGTCACTGCTCCCTTAGAAAATGTCACATGCCTGCACATACTTTATATCTTTATATCTATATTTGAAAGAAAACCTCCAGGTTGTCCTTGCTGGAGTCTGTAAACACTGCTTTGTATGAACAGAAAATAAACCAGACATAGTCCAGTAGACTAAAACCTTTTTTATACGAGGTCTTGTTTTCAGTATTTATTGCTAAACACTGTACAACATCAACATAGTTTTACTCTTTCCTGCTTTTTGGAGCTTGATAGTCATAGTATGCACTACTAAGCATCATTGCATTGAAAAGACAAAGCATGTAAGGGTGTTTATTTACAGTAATAAGGTGCCAGTCCAAATTAAAAAAGAATATTGCAGTATACTTTATTATTTTTTATAGTAAACTGTAGTAAAATTCCTAGATGCTACAGTGTTTTTGAACTGTACCATAGTAAATATTAAGGTATAATACAGTATTTCTACAGTTTATCAATTCACTATTGTAGTGTATGGAGTGTTCTTGAAACTCTGGAATTGTTAATAATGACCATAGAGAGAGAGTAACCCTGTTTAGTGTTTTGGTTGGCCATCCATCTCTTCTGTAACAAGTAACTTTATAGTTAACTTTAGTCCATCAGGTGTCTTGTCATTTATTTGTGTTAAGGTATACAAGCACAACAACTATAGTTAGTACTACTGAAAACGTTTATAATATATATATATATATATATATGAAGAGTTTGGTTCCAAAATGAGATAACATTTTGTCATGTTTCATCAATCGTGTTTTTTATTGTGCATTCCAATTAATATCAATCAAACTGCAGTTGGTTTGCTTTGATTTAAGCCATTATAACTAAAAAAATACAGCTAACTAACACAATAAAACACAATAAAAACATGATAACATAATAAAAAAACATGATTTTTGAACAATTTTAAAAATGGAGTTTTTAAAACTCTTCATATATAGCTATAAAATATAACAGCACCTTACAATTTACTACAGTTTACTAGTGTAAATACCAACAAGTGTATTACAGTATTACAGAGTAAACATAAAAAACAATAACAGGGATTACTTACGCAGCGCACAGCATCCAATGCAAACAGCATCACTGATTATAGTGGGTTCTCTGCTTTTGTCGCGTTGCTCGCGTGCAGTGTAAACACTTTATACTAAAGGTGAGTAAAGCTCATCCTTTATCACTGTTGCAGTGAATTTGTAAATCACGTTCATGCAATGTATACTTCTAAACTTGTATTTAAACTTCATTTAAACTTGTTTCGTACCGGGGTTCTGGGTGAGTAAAGGATTCTCTTTGAAACGGTTGTGAATCACATGAGGACAAATATTGATACGCTATCAGCAAAAGTAGGAAGGGTCTGGGGCGCAGCTCGACGTTCTGACGTGTATTAGAGAGCAGCCTCGGGTCACCTGCCTGCCAAATGTTTGTGTATCTGCTTAAACACTCATTTGTCCAGCGCCCCGCATGTATTGTCACATAAATTAACCAAATACAAATTTAAATAATACTTTTAATGAATGCGAACTACCAGGCGAATATTAAAGCAATAAGCCCCAAGAAGCAGTATGTTACAGTGCATTTTATAACAGCTAAGGGCGTTGTGGCACGACGCGAAGCGGAGTGCCTAAAACCCCATAGCTGTTATAAAATGCACTGTAACCCACTTCTTCGTGGGGCTTATTGCTTTTATAAAATGGTTATTCCATATGCTTAGCAAGGTTTCATAAAATAAAGTAAATAAAATGATATTTAGGCTATGTGGTGCGGTCAGCCGTTATATATTGAGGTATTTTATAACGGCTTAGAACTCAGAATCAAGGACCAGAACTGACTGTTTTATAAAGTGTGAATAAATCTGTTTATTTCTAAATTATTTTGCAATTTATAATATTTGTTGAACTTATGTTTAACAGTCTTCTTCTCTGGATAATTTGGTGGGGCAGCGCCCCTGCACCCCTGTTGACGAGCCGCCACTGTGTATGTCCCACCCTATGTTGCTTTTAATTTGATTTTGTTTTATAGTTGGAAAAATGTGAAGTACTATGTTTCCACCCTGTTTGTGTGGCTTTTATGTTGCTTTTATGTGTTTTTTTTTGTCTGTTTGTTTTTGGAAGACTGCAGAGGAGGTATAGTTTTTCTTTGAGCTGAAATTCACATAAATGGTTGGAAAGATGTAAAGTATGTGGTTAGGAAATGGACCTTACTAAGTTACAGGTCAACTCTGTTTGTGTGGCTTTTGTTTAACTTAACTGATTGTTTTTGTGTTTTTTTGTTTTTAAGATTGTTGAGAAGGTCTAGTTTTCCTTTAAGCTAAAATTCTGAGATATAGCTGTGATGATTTGTTTGGTCAGAAGACCTTACTGTACATTATTATGTCCGCCCTGTTTTGTGGCTTTTATGTTATTTTTATTGTATTTTTTGTGATTGTTGTGATTTTTGTCTGCACTGTTATTTTATATTAGATTTTTTTTTGAAGATGGCTGAGGAGGTTTCGTTTTTCTATCTTCTCTTCAGATTCTTGAAAAGATGTGAAGTGTTTGGTCGGTGGACAGCTTGTTTGATGTTGAAAACAGGATTTTTGGAGATGTCTGTTAGTCTGGCTTAGTACTTCTTAACCCTGTCCTGAAGACACCACCACCACTGCAAGTTTTAGATATCTAACGCATTTATTTTCCTTCTGTGATACATCATGTTAGCTTTCCAGCATAGACAGTATTGACCTGTGTCTTACCCTTTTTTGATGTTTGATGTTTAATGCACACTGGCCTTGACTTGATTTGATGTATACTTACATCTTATCCCCAAAAGTGTCAGATGTTAGATTTTCGTTTAGCTACTCAAGCACAAAATTGCTTAATATATCAGATTACTCCCACTGACCGCAAGGACACAATCATGTGTCTCACCCATATGGCATATTTCAAGCAAAGTTTTACTTTATGGGTTCTGCTTCCACTGGGCTTGTTTGCAATCTCACTCTGCCGTGTGCATCTCGACTCAAAATAATATCCCAGCCATTGAGAAACAGCTCAGAGAGGGTGTAACAGCCATCAGTGTGTTCTATTCTGATGATCTTATTAGGGCTGGCGGCCCAGTCTGAAGCAGCACGCGGCCATTACAAAGTACCTCGGCCCAATGGCACTTCAATCTGTTTCTGACACATGGTGTAATGAACACTGAGGCATTCAAGCCGAACCGAGCACCCTGCGGATGGGGTTTGCTTATTGTGAGGTTTGCATTCTTTTTTATACTTGAGAAACTGGCTTTAAAGTGTTATCAGATGGAAATATGAAAATCTGCTTCCGTTTTATAGATGGAAAGATGTGAAGTACATACTTACATGTCCACCCTGTTTGTGTGGCTTTTATGCTTTTTTTAATTGATTGATTTTTTTTGTGAAAATTACTAGTTCTCATAAGATGAGAAGCATTTTGGTCAGGAGACAAACCTTACTTAGTTCCAAGTCAACCCTGTTTGTGTGGCTTTTATGTTATTTTGAACTTATTGGTTTTGTGATTTTCATGGGTTTTTGTGTTAAGATTGCTGAGGAGGTCTAGTTCTCCTTTAAACGTAATGTACAGTATTATGTCCACCCTGTTTTGCGGCTTTTATGTGATTTTTAATGTTATTTTTTAATTCTTTTTTATACATCGGAAACTAGCTTTGAGGTGTCTGTGTTCAGGTCAGTTTTGTTCCAATTAGAGCGACCTTGATTGCTGTACCACCTGGAGTGAAACTGAGATAAATATTTACAATGGATAAAAACACTTCCACGTCAAGGCATTTATATTAGGACGTTATAACGTCTTGAAATATTGAGTCAGTCAGTGATCCAGCACTGTTTTGGCAGTCGCTTGATCGGTTTCCAGCGCTCATCTAGCCAAGGTCTTGTCTTTGCATGCCTGCCTTCCACGATTTCGTCTTGTTAATTGATCGCTTCACAGCTATTGAATCGCAGCCCCGCACCTGATAATGAACAAGATAATTACTCCAGTCAAAAACTGACGGATTTAACAAGTGATTTCACCGTGCAATACCAACGGCCCTCCCCAACAGCAGTCGTTTAAGCTGCTGTCAATGCTGTATTTTTTCAATTGAATGCCAAACAGGAACACGAAGTAGACGTCATTGTTATTAGGCGTCGTTTAAGTTTGTCCAAACGGCTGTCTCGTAGACCTTGAGAGGGCTCTCTTCATCAATCTGTTCCATATTCCTGAAGAGTCGTGCCCGCTGGGGTTCGCAGGGATTTAATGTGACGTTCTGTTGAGGAGAGCTGCGCTGATTGTGGCTTCGCCGCTCTCTGATATGTCCTTCGGTTCGCCGGCAGTTAGTCGGAGAGCTGAAATGAGTCTAAGTTTATCTCCCCGAACAGGGAGCAGCCCCCGGCCTTCGACGACTCCTCATTCTCCCGCGCAAAAATGGGATTCTGACTGGCATTAATTTGTGATGATTTCCATGCACATCACAACATACCACCCAGACAGATAATACAATAGGTGTTTGTGTATTGCAAAGTACCAGAAATTTTACGAAATGTAATGTTTCAGGAGGAAGTTTTTGCAAGATGATAGAAACAGTCAGAGAGAGATTGGAGCCGGCTCTGGCTTGAAATGAACACTTTTCACAGTCCAACCCAGAGGAACATTTTATTGAGGTACTCCAAAGTTGCTCTTTCGTGGCTCATGAGATCTCATTTATGTTTCATTTAAGTATCAACTTAGTCTCAGATGTTTCTCCTAAAATTGCTTAGGAGAAATAAACATAGAAACAAGGCTGTTTGTTAAAGTACATGAAGAGTGAATGTAGACTGTGGAGGTAAAATAATCTGGATTTGGATCAATTTAATGAGAAATGTTTGACTTCATATAGAGATATTCAATATTATAGATTTTTGATTGCAGACTTGACAAATCTGAGCTCTCTTCTGAAACTCTAATGGAGACATTTGTCAAATTTCTGCCTCTTTCTCTCAGGAGAAATTTCTGAGTAGACTCAAGCAAAAGTTTCCATTTGCTCTGCATTGAATCTCATTGATGTCTAGGAGAAATCATTGAGATATTAAAGAGATCTCATCTGTGATTCATATGGGAATCTATTTCAGAGGGATCAAATTAAAAGGAATAGTAAACATAATACAGATGTTTTTAAATAAATTCTACAACATGGTACTCTATCAAAAATACCACAACTGGGTAATTCCAGCGTTATGGATGTGACATAAAATTGCTCAGAGAATGTATTTGTTACGAGTATATTGAACCATCTGTTTATATTTAACAAAACCCTTGTTGATAGTCTAAACATTAGAGAAATGTCAGTATATGAACAAATTTTCTATTTTACAATTGGGAGACAACACACTTTGTAGGATCTCTGTGAATTAAAATGCGCAAACCTGAAGCAATAATACCCAATGAATGAAGAAGGGATGACTCTTTATAGAACATTGAATAGTTACTTTATTTTAATTTTCATGCGCCCATTTATGAGGAATATGTACGGTTATGGATTTGACAATCCGGAAAATGGCACTTACTTTACTATGAAAAATCATGCACTTTAACAAATGCTTTAAAAACTTGAAAGAGAGACCTCGCATGGGACGTTAACCACCAAATGTTGATATCTGTGCTGTTAGCATAGTAAAAACCGTTGGTAAAAACTTTATTTTTGAACCTTAAGGTTGACATTTTCATGGAATTGCCCAACCTAATAATTTTTGTCCACTTTTCTCTCTACTGTGTCTTTTAGTTTCTGCTTTATGGCTGGTTTAGATGACTTGCAGAAAAATTGCTTGCATGGACAGAGGATGTGATGTAAAGTTGCGTTCTTGGAACAGCTGTGTTTATCAGATTTATAGAAGTGTTTGAAATAATGACACATAGAAAATCTGCAGTTTGAGCCGTGACTTCTGACCTCGCTCTTCATTGCGATGCAGATTGCGATAGGGCATGCTGATAAAACCCTCCAACCACAAATACAATGTTGATGCGTAAAATGCTCTTTTGAAAGGGACGATTTGACCCTGGCTCAGTGTCGCACAGCATCTCAGCTCTGTAAAATGAGCACAGCTGTGATGATTCTGGCTCCAGATGACCTGTCGTACACGGCGGGCTCCTGGAGGGCCTGGGTCGTGGGAGCAGAACGCGGGTGATGTTTAAAACCGTTATTTACAAGAGCACTTTGACAACCGAGTAATCCTCATAGGAAAGAAAAATAACAGATGAGATTTCTTGAGCATCTTAGTTATTTCTCCAAGACAGCGGTGAGATGAAATGGACAGCAAAAGATGATTTAAAGGAATAGTCCATCAAAAAAAATTAAAATTCTGTATCGTTTTTATGTAACACACAAGAAGATATTTTAAGACATGTCTCCGTGGTTTTGTGTCCATTTATTAGAAGTCAATGGAGGTCAGTGTTGTTTGGTTACCAACATTCTTCTAAATATCTTCTTTTGTGTTCTGAAGAGGAAATAAAGTTTTTTTTCCTGTAGAATATTTGGAGGAAGAAAGTTGATACTGTACGTGAAAGATATGAATGTTTAAAAAGGCCCAGTTTAAAATGTTAATCTCTGTTCTCTATATTTCTTTAGCACATATTATAAATTGTTCAATTTAATCAAGGATTTTTATGTAGATCCAACACACAACACCCCAGCATTATGTCAGTGAGTTTTACACACTGGACACCACATCATTTTTTTCAGAAAATGTTAAAATATGACGTTTTTCACAACAGTATATTTATATTTTTATGTGGTTGTGTTATGGTGTATATCGAAATCTCACAGGTCAGATATTCAGGGCCCTCATGAGTCAGTTTACCGTGAACTGAACTGTTTTAGAACCATTGTACTTATTTGATTTCAAGGTCGTGAGAGTATCTGCCAATCTGTCATGGAGGGGAACGGCATCTTTATTATCGCTCTTTGGCAGAAACCTTTAGTTGGAAATGTCAGTGATCCACAAGGAGATCTGAGGTGTTAGCGGTAATGTTGGAAGAGCTTTGCTTTAAAGCTGATCTTCTCTGCTATGGTTTATGAGGCACAAATGGAGGATTCGATGGGCTTTGCAGCCGCGGATTGTGAATACTCAGGTATGAAGTATATTTTTAATCTTCTATCCTGTATGTAATCCTTCATGTTTTTCAAATACTGTGCCAAGCATCACTATTACTATTGCTTATACTTGTAACCAAACCCTAAACGTTCAACTTTGGTGAAGAAATTATACCTTCAACTACTGTACATAGAAATGACCTAACAACCACCACCAACACTATAGCATTATTTAGAAGACATAAACATCCCCTTTTTATAGTATAATATATGAGACGTTGACAAATTAACTGCACGTGTGTCCTGTGGTGTAAAAATGTAGAAAAAGAACGAACAAAATGATAATAAATCTCTCTTATCGTTGGTGTCCTTCTTCTGAAATCTTGTATGTCCAAATTGGCTGTTTCTTAGGAAATGGAAAAAACATTGCACTTTTTAAATGGATATATACTGCTTTGTTTAATTTGACATGCACTTTTTAATACTTTTTATTGCAATATTTGAAAAACCCAGTGACAAACATAATAATGATTTATGGCAAAAAACAAACATCACAAAACATGGAGATACAATGTTTCAGAAGGACAGCAGCCTTATGCTATTTTAAATTATAAATATTAATATTAATAATAGGTTTGTTTTCAAATTGTTTGCTGAGACACCATAGGCCACATGGTACGGTTTATTTGTCAACTACACATAGTGTTTATCTTTATGTATATTACAAAATGTATTTATGGTTCAGTAAGTTAAGAACTGCCTGACCAATAGTGTGAGTGAATCTTTTTAAGTGTATGATTCATACGTTTTAAACAGATTTTTGAGGATTTCACTATGATAACAGCTCATAAGAGCTCATCTACAAATCAGATTTCACGGGACGATGCGGTGCACAAAGAAATTTCTATGGTACACTGTAAAAAAACTGTAATTTTACGGAGTTTTTATGTTATTTTTTACAGATTTTCCACATCAAATATAAAAAAAGGTTTACTATTTTTTTAATGTATTTTTTAAATAAGGTCAAAAAATGTAAAATTACAGATTTTACAAGAAAAACAGGGGGAAAGTGTAATTTTTTATTTTACAGTTTATTTCTGGTGCCCCAGCTCGTTTTTCTAACAAGATTTCTTTTTTTTACAGTTTGTTTTTGAAATACGGTCAAAAACTATAAAATTACAGATCAAGACAACACATTTTCAAGAAAAATGGGGAAAACAATTTAATATATATCTTCGTATCCTATAATTTTACAGAAAAAAACAACATTTTACGGTATATTTCTGTTTTTCCAGTTTACAGAAAATTACGGATTTTTTTTACAGTGCAAATCATTGTCGGTTTACCTGACTGTCCACTTTTCCTTGTTGTCTGCTACAGAAAATAAGAAATACTATTTCACTCGAACCTGTTCCTGAATCATTTCAACAAGTATGATGTGCCAGGCTTGGAAATGTTTCAGATGTTTAGTGCCAGATTTTACTTTGTACGACTTCCAACAGCCAAGCAATCTAACTGTTTGAATAAAATCTGCTGTAGTGGCCAAAAGTGATGTCCGGAGGGCATATTTATCCAATATTTGCTTTTTATGAAGACAATAAAATATGAGGTTTATGGTACAAAATGGAGAAAACACTTGATAATTACTTGGCAAACAGCAAATGGGTTTTATTCAAATGTGTAAAAAGCAAAGAAAAAGCTCACAGGTAATAAAGCAAACATTGTCTTCAGTTTTATCATTTATTAATATTCAGTTGATCCTCTCTTGTTTTTGACTACTGCAGTCATTCTCCTGGGTCTTGACTCGGAGAGCTTTGAGCATGTGCTATTTTTGCCAAACCTCCTTAAATTCTTCTCAAAGCTGAGCTTCAGCTTATACGCCAAGAAAACAACGCAAGACACATAGAGTACATTTTTAATAAATCTTTTAAAGTATATTTGAACAAAATTCAACGATGTACATTTTTTAAAGTTAGACATCACTTTTGGCCATTACTGAAAGATGACAGAGAAATGAACGGTCATCTATTCTGCTTCTATGCAGCTTATCTGCATTCGCTTCTGAGCTCCATTTAATATTCATAGTTCTGCAACAGGCTGTGATGCCCCCAGTGTGAAATAAAATAAGATATCTGACTCCGTGGGAATGGCTGGCAACACGACATACTGTGAAACAGAGTTTACAGCGTTGAAAATGGCCGGTCGGTGGTGTAATGAACTATCGCAATCGCAGCGATGCAAAGCTCCTGACCTTAAACCCAGGCATTTATCTTTTTTACGGCGTGTGAGGAGTCAGATTTGCCTTTCGTTGCGCTTCTAGAATTACATTATGTATTATGTCATATGCTGTCATATCCTGCAGCGGGAGAATGAGTCGGGTCAGAATGGGAATTGGTTCTGTCCCCTGTGAGCGTTTCTGGAGGTATGGACGTTTGTGAAAGACTGCAGATGGGCCTGGCAAGCGCTGTGTCAACATGCTGGCTCACAATCTCTTGCGACCGTCACACCAGAGCGCTGGCCCGAGACCTGTGACCTGGAAAGGGCGAGCGTGACCACAACAGAGTCGCTCGTGTCAGCCCCTCCAGCTGCTGGGCAGACAACAGAGGGGGCATTTAAAGTTTCTTCACCCTGGCCAATTCCACTCCATCCACTCCGGTCCTAATTAGATATGACGGCGGTAAATGGTGTGTTGTTATGCCCATTAAACTTTTCACCCACTGTTAGAGTCATTGGCTTTGCTGTCTATGCACCGCCACTGCTTCTGTCTCCACAGTTACAGGGGCACCAGTCTTTTCTTCCCTAACTGCACAGATTCTCTGCAGCATTTGCCAGGTGCTCATGGTAGTCCAGCAGTACCAGTATTTTATCGTTTAGATTTGGCCATACTTATTTACTGTATATAAATATTCTCTTTCTCTTTATGAATATGTTCAATCCTTATAGTCGCGTGCATCAAATTCAAAGCTCTGCTCTTGGCTTACACCACTGGTTCGGCACCCCCATGCCTTCACTCGCTAATACAGACTTACTGTATGTATCCTCTAGATCCCTGCACTCCGTTAAAGAACAACGTCTTGTGGAGCCATCCCAAAACGGGAAAAAATCACTCTCACGTACCTTCTCTGGATCTGTTCCATAACTGTGGAATGATCTGCCTGTTGCTACAAGATCAGCTGATTTTGTGGCCATCTTTAAGAATATTTCGTACACCGTGTTAGGCTAACTGAGACCAGTTTTATTGCACTTTATTGCATTGTTGTCCTTGTGTTGTTCTAATTGCTTTTCTTGTTTTTAATATATTCTATATATATAAATATATATATATATATATATGAATGAAGAGTTTATTTCCAAAATGAGATAACTTTAAGATAAGTTTTTTTTTATTGTGCATTCCAATTAATATCAGTTGCACTGCAGTTGGTTTGTTTTGATTTAAGCCATAATAACTTAAAAACATGATAACATAATAAAAAACATGATAAAAAACAGAATGATCTCATTTTGGAAACAAACTCTTCATATTTTTTTTTTGGGTTGACATAGAAACTGTGAGGGTAACCCTAGTATATAGTATATAGGGTACATTTGGACATTATTTAAGATTTTTTTTACATTCTTGATAAATGAATCGATGACAGAAGTACGATAGCTGTTGTTGTAAATTTTGACTGCTATATTGTTGCTGTATAACGATGATATTCGTATGCCCTTCTTTGCCTATTGTTTACATGTGCACTCTGCAATCTGTTATATTATGTGTGTTCGCAGCGATGCATCAATAACTTTTTTCAAAGAACCTTTTAGTTCTTAAAAGAACTGTTTCTTTCTTACCTTTGTATAGACCACTTCAAACAACGCTGGTCCAGCAGAACTTCCTGTTTCGGTTTTGTAACACTGCACAAACGTTTGAACAGAATACAACCAACAGAACATTTCTAGCTGAATCAAAATATTAAACAAATATCTCTAAGTTTTAATTAAGATTTTAAAAAATGAAACTGGAAGTGCTTGTTTACATCTTGCAAAGTGGTCTATAGTCTGTAGAATCGCTTTCAGCTACAAAGAATCGTTTGTGAACAACAGAACATTTCTGTGGATATTCAAAGTTTTTTTTATAGAACCATACAGCCCGACAAAGAGCCTTTAGCAACCTTTCATTTTAAGAGTGTATATAGGGTGCCCTTGTATTTTGTCAGATCATCATTAAAGCTGTTTTTTATCTCAGTGCAGGTGAAAGAAGTTACATGTTCCCCTTCTAATAAATTACACAAGCAACTTGTATGCTGGGTTCTGTATTATTTTGCAGTGGTCACCATCAGAATTGTTAGATGGCTTTTAGGGGGTCAAGGTTATGGATTCATATTCATATGGAATCCTGTTTGTTCTGTTCTGCACGTCACATGGCTATATATAAAACACAGTACGGTGAAGCCACGAATGCCCAGGTCATATTTCAAAGGTCTTGTAGGAGCTACAGCTTAATAGATGTCGAGAAAGTTGCATGTGGAATGTCTGATAGATGAAACGGATTGATCGTTTTGCATGAATGTGTATTAAATATTGCAAATGTCTTTAGGAATGTATCCTGGATGATAATAATGACATTCACAGGACTTGTGGACTGTGTGTGCGTGCACTCACAAACGTAAGTGATTATATACCGGTTGACCTTCATGTTGTCACAAGAGAGCAAAGAGCGTGGTGGTGGTGGGGGGGGTTGAGGATAAATGGGATTGTTCGGGCTGAGTGACAGTTCAATGTCTGAAGAGTCTTTATCAATTATCAATCCAACGGCTCCACTCGAGCGTTACTGAACAAAATAGAAGGTTGAATATTTAATGAATCTCTCTCTCTCTCTCTCTCTCTCTCTCTCTCTCTCTCTCTTTCTATCTATATCTCTCTATCTATCCCTCTGCCCTCTCTCACTCGCAATTAAAATCAGCATGTAACCTGTTACCTTAAGCTTTGTGTGACCTTCACTGCTATAACATTTGTGAGATATTATGCCCCAGATTGATGCCGGGTATCTGCTCGGTAAACAAACTGCTCTTATTCCAGAGCTGCCAGCATTGCGCACGCCCCGGCAGCGTAGATAAACACTTTTACTGAAGAGACTTGAAATCTCAGACACGATTTTCATTATACCACAGATGGTCACTTCAAATCAGCCCGAGTTGTGTCTATTTTTAAATGCCAGCTAAAAATCCTGTTGCGTTGTGCCATTTGCAACACAGCTGTCTGCTGACTTCATCCCTGTTTTAAATTTAAATGCACATATACACCCAAAGAAAAATGGCTAGGGTGTAAGCTGTAGGCTCTTCAATGCATGTGTTCTTTCCAAATGTCATTTTTCAATAGGAAATTGTTCAACGGAGAAAAGATTTTTGTATATAGCTTGGTCAGATTTAATGGTGTGTACAGGTATATGACACTGGACTGAAGTAGGGTTGTCACGGTATTTACATATCTTGCGGTACTATGCCAGCCAAAGTATCATGGTACCAAGCAATATCACGGTGCTGTGTCATGTTCATAATTGGCATGTACAAAACTCATTTTCTTAATACACGGATCTAAATGAAACCTTTTTATTTACTATAGTAAACCTATGTTAACTGAACACTACATTTAGTAGTATTAGCTATAGTAATTGGATAAGTTGTAGCAAACACTGTTGTATACCTTAATATTTACTATGGTAAGACTCAAAACCACTAGTGTCTAGGAATGTTGGTAAAGTTTACTGTAGTAAATACTGATGTAGGCTACACTGCAATGTTTTTCAGGTGGGAATTTCCTTTATTCAGCAATGTTTGTAAAGGTAAATGTTGAGGCTTGATTTAAATGTGAAACTAAAACGCCAGTAGGTGGGCGGAGTCAGTGAATCATTCAGCCAATTCGTTCAAAATGACTGATTTGTTCAAGAACAAAGCAAGTGTCTTGATGAATGACTCATTGAATCATTATCTCGTCCTAGTCGTTCAAAACACGGATTCATTTAGGATAGAAACGCCGCAAAAAGCAGATGTTCAAATGAATGTTAATGCGCATATTCAACATATTCATAGGGTACTACGATACTACCGTTTAAAAAATAGAGCGGCATCGCCGGTATTTTGAAGCTTAAGCACCGCGATGCTATTGGAAATCTGAGTGTGGTATTTGATAAATATATTGAAAAATATTAGCACTTTAGTATTTCTATCTTCGCTCTCTTTCGAAAGTTAAGCCATTTCTCTCTGAACGCTCTTTAGAGGTTGCGATCCATGCCTTTATCACTTCACGACTGGACTATTGTAATGCCCTTTACTTCTGCATATCAAAACCTCAAATCTTGAACATCAGGTTCCAAAGCAATTGTACTGACAGGTACAGGTACGCCCACCTTACTTGCGTATACATTTGGGCGGTCTTAGTTAAATCATACCACGAACTGACGTAGATTTGTGGGGGTGTGGTTACACGAGGCGTTTCATGCAGCATTCGCTCTTCTCTGTTCATCATATACAGTATATATATACAGTATATAGCATTTGGTTTAGTCTTTATGTAGTCTGTCTTAGCTTTTAGTTGTTCATCTTGTCTGTCGTTCCACGCTACCATTCTCAAACTGATTTCAGACAAAGCAACGGACAAGCTTTATGACCTTCTTTGTCATTTTATGCAGAACATCTACTCGTTGCGTGAATCTGTTTTACTGCTTCAGAGGAGCAGACAGTGTGTGAATATATTACCAACAGTTTTGAAAATGATTCTGACAGATGATGTGAACTGCTTCATATTAAATATGCTCAATTCTGTAATAATTCCACCATTGAGTGTGTATGCTGTATAAATTCCATCATTTTCAAGTGTTGTATGCTTACAGTAGTCTTACAGTAGGAAATAAGTCTTTTTTGTCTAATAATCTTTTGGACTCGTGAGCTGGTTTAGATTGTAAATGTGTTTAAATTCAGGCTTTCCTGTTCCTTCATTTCTGAAGTTATTCTCTGTGTGATCTCTGTCTCTCCATTGATTCAGTTTCTGATCTCTCAGACTGAGTGTTTTAAAAGGCCGTGTATACAACATAAAACTTTTTATGCGTTTTAGCCGTTTGTTTAGACGGAAACGGCATTTTTGGGGACTGAAACGCAAACTTTTGAAAACAGGTCTCCAAGTGCAACATTTCCATGTAAACTGCAAGACGGAACTTTCTGAAAACGATGACGTCACACGCATGCGTTTTACCTGCTCAGGTGCGCGAGTATAGCCAAAACAATATGGCGGCTTCCAGTACTGTGAGCTCTCGCTGTTCGACTATGTGTTTCCCCAGCAAAATGTGGATTTAATGCACCAATAAGACCAGCAGAGACACACTATTTAGATTCGCCAGACTTTAAACACACATATACGTCGACCAACGGTATTAAAAAGCACTTTTGGCTTATAACTGTGTATGTGCCAAGGCACGTCCTGTTTCTTTACACAACAACATCGCCATCCACTGGCCTGGCTTGCATACTACAGCGTTTTTATCCGTTTTCCTGGATCCGTGTAAATGCAGACCGTCTCCGGTTACTGTCTTAAGTAACGCTAGTTACGTATGTAACTGTGGTTCTGTGAATTCCGGATGACCGCCAGAGGCGGTGCTTAAGCACTAGTGGATTATCGCAGCGCCAGCTCGATAGGTCGAGATAATATACCAAAAAAGTCACGTAGTGACGTAGGCTGAGTAACAGTATAATGCACACACCTGCTCAGCCCATAGCCTCGGAAGCCTTTCTCGCACATTCCGAGTGACAAAGAACTCTGGCGGTCATCCGGAATTCACAGAACCACAGTTACATACGTAACTAGCGTTCTGTTTCATTCCTCCTGACCGCCAGAGGCGGTGCTTAAGCACTAGTGGATGACTCCTACCAACATAGTCATGAGGAATGCAACTCACCTAAAAAACTCAAGGGCGCTCCTGCAGAACAGCAGAACTGACCGCATGAGGGGAAGCAACATTCAGCTTGTAGAAGCGGGCAAAAGTACACGGAGAAGCCCAGGTAGCCGCCGCACAGATATCTGCCATAGAGACTCCTCTAAAAACAGCCCAAGATGCAGACACAGCCCTAGTGGAATGACAAGAGACACCCATAGGCAAAGGCTTCTGGGAAGCCCTGTACGCCAAAGTGATAACCTCCACAATCCAGTTTGACAATCTCTGCTTTGACAGAGCATGCCCCTTCCGTGCACCACCATAACTCACAAAAAGCTTATCCGTGCGCCGAAGTTGAGCAGTAGCAGCCACATAGCACCGGAGGGGCTTTCACAGGACACAAGTGCTGCACAGACTGAAAAGCGGCCAAACTGATGGACTGGTTTATAAACTGAGGAAGTAGGACTTTAGGTAGAAAGGATGGGTTAGGCCGGAGAACAGCCCCAGAGTCATCCGGCAACCAACGCATGCATAACTCGCTAACGGACAAAGCATGCAATTCACCTACACGCTTGGCAGAAGCAAGTGCCAACAAAAAGCAGTCTTCAGAGATAACCATTTCAGGCCAGCCGCCTGCAAAGGCTCGAATGGTGGCCGACAAACAAATTCAAGAACAAGCAGCAAATCCCATCCAGGTAAATGAGGGTTGCGAGCTGGCCTCAGCCGTCTCACACCTTTCAGAAAACTGCACACCAGAGAATGAGAACCAAGGGAAGAACCATCAACCGGTATGTGATGCGCGGAGATGGCTGCAACATAAACCTTTAAGGTGGAGGCAGCTTTGCCTGAATCCAAAAGGTGCTGCAAAAAACTAAGGATTCTTGGAACCTCACTACGTGCAGGATCCAATCCACGCTCTCTGCACCATGACGAGAGAATATTCCAACGTGCCGAATAGATCAGGCGTGTAGATGAGGCTCTAGCATTAGCTATGGTGTGAACCACCGCAGGTTCGCAGGTGGCTAAGAGACAGTCGGTCCCAGCGGCCAAACCCAAAGATAAAGACGGGCCGGATCCGGGTGCCAAACCGCATTGCTCATCTGTGACAACAGATCCTTCCGAAGCGGAAGCTGCCATGGCCTGTTCACTAACCGTGACAGAAGCACAAGTAGGTGCCACAAGTAACACTCTGTGGTTGCCCTGTACTTTTCTGTGTAACGTGTCCCACAAAAGCAGAAGGGGAGGGAATGCATAAAGCAGACAGTCTGGCCAGTCGTGGGACAGAGCATCCTGTCCCAACGGACTGGATATCTCCGTCCTTGCAAACCACAAGTGACAGTGAGCGTTCGCCCGTGTCACGAAAAGATCCACCAATGCCTCGCCAAACCGTTGACATATCATCTGCACCACATCGGGGTGAAGCCTCCATTCCCCCGGGTGTATTAGATCCCTCGAAAGTGCATCCGCGACCTGGTTGTGGGTTCCTGTCAGGTGAACCGCCCTCAATGATGCTAGTTTAGGCAGAGACCACGTGAGTATTCTGCGTGTGAGATGCAGCGACTTGAGGGACCTTGTTCCACCTTGATGGTTCAAGTGAAACACTGTCGAGGTGTTGTCGGAGCGAATGAGGACATGATGGCCCACCCTAACCGGCAAGAAACTCCGCAGGGCCAGGAAAACTGCACGCAACTCCAGAAGATTGATGTGATCCCTGGACCGAGCTGGGGACCAACGGCCACACGCACCTCTGTGATTCCACGATGCTCCCCACCCGAGGAGTGAAGCATCGGTCGTGACTACCTCCCGACGAGAAGGAGTGACCCCTAGAGGAACCCCTGACATCAAGAACTCCCGATGAGTCCACAGTACCAATGCCTGGATACAACCATTTGAAACAACAATCTGTCGATGAAGATGCCTGGCAGGGTTCAACCGCAAACCGTTGTTCCATCGTGGAAGAGGCCTGAGGTGGAGCAGGCCCAGTGGGATCACAGAAGTGGCCGCGGCCAGCATCCCTAAAAGTTGTAACAGCGTCCTGTACTGCAATCGTGTTCCCAGCCGGAAACGAACAAGGAGTCGCAGAATACCGTCCGCCCGAGCCTGCGAGAGAGTGGCGGACATTGCACAATAGTCCAGAGTCATTCCGATGTAAGTTATTTCCCGCACTGGACTCAGACAACTCTTTTCCATGTTCACAGCAAGACCTAGCCTTTGAACATGTTCCAAATGCAATCTGGTGTTGAGGATCGCTTGCTGTTTTGTGCTTGCGCTCAGCAACCAGTCTTCCAAATAAGGCAGGATTCGCATCCCCCTGGACCATAGTGGATGCAGAGCTGCAGTTACACACCTCGTGAAAACACGAGGAGCGAGAGATAGGCCGAATGGATGAACCTTGAATTCGTAGGCCTGGCCCTTGAAACTGAATCGAAGAAATTTTCGGTGGTGCGGAGCAATGGGCACATGAAAGTAAGCATCTTTCAAATCGATGCTTGTAAACCAATCTCCCTTCTTGACAGACCGAAGAACTTCGACTGCCCGTAACATCCGAAAGGGAGGAGTTTTCAAAAACACGTTGAGACGTCTCAAGTCCAGAACTGGACGAAAACCACCGTCTTTTTTCGGAACTAGGAAGTAAGTTGAATAGAACCCGTCCCGTTGAACATGGGAATGAACCTTTTCTATTGCTCTCTTCTCCAACAGAGAACAAATTTCCAGAGAGAGAGCCTTTGAACGAACTGGGTCTCCTATCACTGTAGGAACAATTCTTGAAAACTTTGGGAGGCCGGCGTCGAAACTGCAGAACATACCCCCTGCTCAATGTGGTCCAGACCCAAGGATCTACGGTCACATCTTTTCAGTATTGTAGGTGTAGGCTCGAGAAACGATCGACCACCGGCCCCATGACTTCAAGCTTTTTGAGTTCGGCTTTTAACAGCAGTATGGGGGCGCTGACGTGAATTCCCTGGCAACTGCCACTGATGAGGTCGAAAACCCTGCATGTCCTCATTGGCACGGGGCCTCTGAGAGCCCTGGGGTTGTGGAACAGAGCGCTGGCGGAAACGTAGCTCCGGCCCAGCAAAACGATGGCGAGCCCGAGTGCCTGGCACCTTAAAAACAGGAGTGCACTGAGGCTGAGTTAACTGATGAGTGGCCTCAGACAACTTTAACCTTTTCTCCAGAAGCTCTGGAACATTCGGTCCAAACAGGTGGCCAGGAACAATGGGGAGGTCTCGTAGAGTCCTTTTACAGTCCTCAGGCAGCTTTGCCTGGGCGAGCCACACTTGCCGACGAGCCGCCAGAAGCGTGGCCGTAATAGCACCCAGTTCACGGGTGATATGGCCCAT
This sequence comes from Triplophysa rosa, assembly GCF_024868665.1. Classification (NCBI taxonomy): domain Eukaryota; kingdom Metazoa; phylum Chordata; class Actinopteri; order Cypriniformes; family Nemacheilidae; genus Triplophysa; species Triplophysa rosa. The sequence goes on along the minus strand of NC_079912.1, from coordinate 14,544,522 downwards.
AGCCAAAAAGGGCAGTCTGGAGGAACTGTGACACTGAGGGGTCCACACTCGCAGACTCACGCGTGCTAGTAGTGGCAAGGAGTAGTTGACATATAGTGTTCTCTGCACGGGTGATATATGCAGTAGACTCGTATGCCTTTTTGAGTAACGAGTCTGTGCGACCACACTGAGCGCTAGGGCAACGCACATTGCCTCACATAGCCTCATCGGGTGACACCACCAGAGCGGCAACCTTTTGCTCTAATTCTGGAGCATGGCCAACCCCAATGGTATTGTCGTCTGCCATAGAAGCCAACGTACGGGCAGTCTTTGATCTTCGTTTAGATACGTTAGACCCCGTAAGGGAGGTTGAAAATTCTGCCACAAAATCTTTGCACGGTGGCATGGCAAAAGTAGAGCCAGCTGAAGACTGTCTGAAAAAACGTTAGACTGGAGCGGCTGCACTGGCGAGTCATCCAGCCCCAAGCGAGCAACAGCCATCTTAAGCACAGCCAAGGTATTATCATTGGAGGATAGGTTTTGTCCCGAATTAACAGAATCCCCACTAGAACCCCCATCAGCCAAAGAAGCCTTATTTTCCCGGGGCGTAGAATGCGCAGCAGCATGTACCACATCTGCACTTTGAAAAAAGGAGTCAGATGCACTTGTAGAGAGCGCATCAAAATCAGCCTGATGTAAGGGGGCAGAGAAACTGAAAGGTTCATCACCCATACTCTTACTGGAACCTTCCTCCTCTTCATGTGTAATATCAACAGGTGAGGAAAGCACACTTCGGCTGGAGCGTCTGTAGGAGGTGTTTTATCTCTGTCATTTCAGACGAAAGGACAGCAACCGTATTAGAAAGAGAAGCCGCCTCATCAATCCTTTTGTGTCGGGTTGCCGCCGCCTTAGATGGGGGGTACCGACGGCCGCAGATGCGCCGCGTTTCCGAAGGCCTGTGGCTGGACGCGACCCAGCCGTCTCTCTGACATGGGTAGAACACTGCAGTGTATACATGGGTCTGTGAAATCCTCTCTAAGATGCTGAATCCCCAAGCACGATGGACAAACCTCGTGTCCTTCGTCGGGCAAAAGAGCATTGGGACACAATTTGCATGTTAAAGGAAACCCGGAGGCAATAGAACTATGAGCCATGTCCGCTGCAGGAAACGAGGGCAAATAACGAGGTAAGCAAAGTATATTGACAACCGGCCGGCAGACAGCACCGAGGAGCCAGCCGTCTCTCTTCGAAAAAGTAGGGGAGGCCGTTAACGTAGCCTCCGGATAGCACCGAGAAGCTCACTCGAGTCACAACTAGCGATCACTACCGACGTGAAAATCAGCGGGGAACCGTTAATGTAGCCAATGTAGCCTCCGGATAGCACCGAGAAGCACGATTGATTCATACACAAGATTGCCACTGATGTGATAAGTTAACAAGGAACCGCTAATGTAGCCAATGTAGCATCCGGATAGCACCGAGTAGCAAGACGTACAGAATCAGTAACAAATCAAGCAGTAATAGCTTGGTAACACCAGGTACCGGGTAGAACCGAGAAGCACAAGTGCACCAAAGACTTACCAATCAATCCCTCGAGAGAACGCTGTCACAGCTTGCGAGGATGAAACTTCGCTGCTCTAGTATGCTGCACTGACAGCGGAGAAGAATGACCTATCGTAGACAAGCGAGAAAGCGAAAGAGGCTGTGGGCTGAGTGTGTGTATTATACTGTTGCTCAGCCTACGTCACTACGTGACTTTTTCGGTATATTATCTTGACCTATCGAGCTGGGGCTGCGATAATCCACTAGTGCTTAAGCACCGCCTCTGGCGGTCAGGAGGAATGAAACAGAACCTCGGTTCGCTGAGAGGAGGGAACCAGACATTGCGTGTGCGCTAGGGGAATCCCCTTCTCTAAACCTTACTTTTTGATTACTGCAAAGGAAAAACTTCCGTTTTTCATCGTGTAAAAGTGGCCTTAGTGACGGGGAGGAAAGTCTGCTTTTGGTTAATAGAGTTCAAAGATCTCCAACTTCCTGATCGGGGATTTTCTCCCGCTTCGTCTGCGTTTGTACCTTTAGCATGCTATTCCTAATAACAGATGTGCTAGCAGACAGCTTAATAAAATATTCAGCCTGTGACATTCCCACATGTATATGGCTCAATGTGATATTGTAATGTTGTATTAGCGGATGTGACCGGAATTTATTCATAATCCCTCACAATGTATCAGATGCCAGTTCCTTCGTGTTTCTGGTGGCTGGTTTACACATCTGTCCATGTCGAGTTATCAGGAGCCACAGACATCATTTCAATTCTGTGCACGAGTAGTTCCACCAGAATCCAATTAGTGAGCCGTTAAAGAAGATTATGGTCCACTTAGTCCTGTTCTGCCCAACCTGATTAAAGGGTTTATAGAGCTTTTACTGTGTTTGGGTTTCTCAATCCGGTTTAAACTCTGTGAGCTTGAGAGGGTCGGCCCAACGTCAGTTTTTTATGCTTCATCCGGCACTATGCTTAACGTTCTGAACCTGTTGTTGACAGGCTTAGTATCATCTCTGGTCCGGTGGATAAACAGTTGTGTGAAGATATCAATGCGGTTGCGTCAGAGCTGTGGCTTGACGGTTAGTGTGAATCTCCACATACTGTCAATAAATGTAATATTTTAATAATTAAAGACAACGTTATAAATAAATAACATAATCGTGGTTGTTTTTTATGTGTGTTTTATGCTAAATAGAATTTGTTTATGTTTTGGTTTTGTGTAAAATGTGACCATTTTTCTATAATATAAAGGCAAGCTTTGGTTTATAGCTTTCAACGCATTTACACTGCTGTTTACATTTGTTTCCCAAAGCAAATATCAAAAAATTATTGTACATTCATTTAAAAAGTTAGATAACCTGAGATAATATGTCTGGTTTTCTTTAAAAAAAAGTCAATAAAAAATAAACTCATTCAAATTCTTTTGAACCCCATTGGCAGGTAGATTTTCTTGTTTTAAGCATAGTCATTTTTTATTTAATCACTTTAGAAAAGACAAGGTCATAATGGTATTTTAAGTTCAATTTGTTTTTTGTTTACATATTTTACTGGAAAACGATAATTACAATTTTATTTATCTTTTTAAGACTAGCTATCTTAGGTCATTTTGTAGTAAATGCAATTTAAGTAAAACAATTTTTTTACTGGAAAACAACAACTTAATTTTTATCTATCTATCTATCTATCTATCTATCTATCTATCTATCTATCTATCTATCTATCTATCTATCTCTATCTCTATCTCTATCTCTCTATCTCTCTATCTCTCTATCTCTCTATCTCTCTATCTCTCTCTCTCTCTCTCTCTCTCTCTCTCTATCTCTATCTATCTATTTATTTAAATTTTTCTTTTAGAAAAGTCTAGCTAACTTATGTCATTTTTTTCCTGGAAAACAACAACTGAATATCTATCTATCATCTATCTATCTATCTATCTATCTATCTATCTATCTATCTATCTATCTATCTATCTATTTAAATTTTTCTTTTAGAAAAGTCTAGCTAACTTATGTCATTTTGCTTCTGTAGTAAATGCATTTTAAGTTCAATTTAAGTTTTTTATAATATGTTTATTGATAAACAATAACTTAATTATTATTTATTAATTTATATTGATTTTAATGTTTTTTACAAAAGGCTAGCTAGGTCATTTTGCTTCTGTAGTGAATGCACTTTATTTTATTTTATTTAAATATATTTTTACTGGAAAACCAGATGAAAATACTAAGAAATGTATTTTTGTGTTGTACTAATCGGGTCCCCCTCTTCTTTCTATCCGTTGTACTTTTTTATTGTGCCTATTAATTAAAGCGACAAAAAAGCTTAATACAAATAACTTCAAACCGTTGGTCATTATCAGGTGTAAATAAACTATTCAACTTTTTTTTAGTTGTTTCTTATGTCGAATGTGAACTCTGGATGTTTAGAAGTCACTGGAGAGAGTACCATGTCACTGTTTTCAATCCAAAGGTTTCCGGTTCAGTTTGGCTCGGTTAGTATGCTTCCCCGTGGCTCTCCGGTAGTGAGTCAGAAATGGAGAACTAATGAGAAATCAGGGTCCTGACCCATCTTCCTTTCTAAAGCCACATCCGTCGGGAAAATGAAGTCCTGATTGTTTGGGACCTGATTCCCATTATGTCCCTTTGGTCCAGTCCCCCACTTTGCGACAGGAAGGCATTTGGGTCCCCCCCATGGAAGCCACATATGTTTCAGGCTACATGTGCCAGACTGATGCATCACACATCACCACGGCAACCTCGGCAGTGCCAGAGCTCAGGGTGGCACTTGGTGAATGGAATCACAAAAATGAGCTCACCAGCCCCACCAAGGTCGTCTAAATAGTCCACTCAGCACAAACGTGTTCATCGATAACCATTGGTTAATTTCCATTGCATAGACACAAAACCACTGAGACATTTCTCAAAATATCTTCTTTTGTCTTCCACTGAAGAAAAGTCATACATTCATGAACTCAAGGGGATGTGGAAATCCTAACCAGACTCCCTTAGACATCCAACAAATGTCAGAGAAGTATGATAAATCCCGATTTTGAATGACTGACCTTAAAACCACTGACCGTCTGATTGAGATCTCTCAGTGTGGAGAAGGAAGGAATAAAGACGGTATGGGAAAAGCATTTAGTTGAGTCATTTATCTGTGTTGTTGTGCATGTTTGCATGTGTAATACGTTAAAAAGAAAGGAAAAAGTAAGAGGGGAGATTAAAGTATGGATTAAAAGTGACCTTGCCGTGACACAGCGCTGAAAGACGACAGAAAAGGAAGCCCAGATATCCTCGCGTCTCTCCAGGGACCTCGGGTTTTAATGGCATTTCTCTGTTACCGTTATCCTGGATGACCTTTGAGAGTCCTGGAAGGCTCTGCATGGACCTTAGTCTTAGCATAACGTATTTAATGTACAGTATTCTTGTCTACGTCTGTAAATACCGTATAATGGTTCTGATGTTGTTTAAAAACCTTCGGCTGGAGTTGCTCTGCTTTGCAAACACAGAAGAGTTGTGATGAGTCATCAGCACAGATGCTCACTTGGAGATTACTGTGTGATTTCACTGCTGGGCTGAATGATATGTCAGACAAAATATGGGCAACTAATAAACTAGCCATGCTAGCTATTTAGCATAGTTTGTTTTACATTTGGTACATTATTCTTAAAGGAACAGTTCACCCAAAAATGAAAATTCTGTCATAATTTCCTCACCCTCGAGTTGTTCCAAATCTGTATAAATGTCTTTGTTCTGATGAACACAGAGAAAGATTTTTGGACGAATGCTTGTAACCAAACAATTCTTGGCCACCATTGACTACCGTAGTAAGGAAAAATGACAACGGTAGTCAAAAGTGCCCCCCAACTTTTTGCTTTCCTACATTCTTCAAAATATCTTTTTTGTTCAACAGAAATAAAAAGTAAATATTTCGTTAAAAGGATGATACCATCTGTTACCACCGGTTCTTGATTAACCAATGTTTCTTACAAATATCTTACTTTGTGTTCAGCAGAATAAAGAAATATACAGGCTTGGAAAAACCTGCGGGTGAGTAAATGATGACAGAATGTTCCTTTAACGTTAGTTGTTTACGTCCAGCAAAAGGAAAGCACTTCACACCAATGACGGCATACTTTAGAAAACGATCACGATGATATAGTAGGGAACAGAAATGTGTCCTTCATGAATGAAGTGCTGTTTTATTTTTCTGCACCTAGTTATAGAGAGCCCCGGAAAGACGACGGGCAGCCTGGTGCGGCTGCGTTATTCATTGTTCTGAGTTCCGAACAAAAGTGTACCTAGAAGCTCTTTGTCATTTTTCAGACGCTTCAGTATTTTGATTATTAATTTAAAACAAATTGTGGATGTGATAGGAGTGACAGTGCTCGTGCTGATCAGAATGAATGGCAGGGAAACATCATATCAATTTATTCCTTCTACTATTTGTGGCTGTTTTGTCACTTTGAATTATAAATGTTGCAGATTGATCTATTCATGTGATATTAATTTTAAAAACAATAACTTTATTCTGCATATTCTTTCTTAATTATTTATTTAAGTAATGTATACAGTGCGAGGTGCTTAGAGAGTGGCTATGTAATATATATATATATATACATATATACACAGTATATACAGTATATCTCCTCATGGGAGGCTGTGCCCTCCCTAATATTGAAAACCTAGAATCGCCCCTGGTCAGAACACTAATGTGAAAAGAAAGCAGACAACGTCAACATCTGTGGACGTCATCTTTACCCTTTCCTGTTCGCTAACGTCACCATAGCAATTACGATTAAAGCATGTATGCGTTCCTGTCGTCTTTACCCACAATTCTACTCGCAGCGTTTCATGTGAAATCTGATATGAATGATCCCGACTCTGAGACGGAAGGCGTGGTCTGAAGGTCTAATCGTAAGCATCTAATTGTGCTCTTTCTCCGCATTATAAAGGTCACGCGTTGTGGGCGCCGCTGGCCGGGTAGGCTCGCGCGTCTGAAGAATTTTGCTCTTATCATTTGTGCTCCGGACAGATTCTAGGAAGTACTTATCCTCTAATGGGATGGCATTGACTTGCAGCATCGATTGCGTGTTGGTCTGAAGGAAGGGATTCCTCGGGGACACCAGTGGAATGTGTTTCTGTTCTGCCTCGCCGCTTTTGATAACATTGTTCAAACAGCGTGTCCTCGACCCTGTTTCCAACGTCACGCTTCTCAGTCGAACGAGAGCACTTCATTCAAATAACACAGCTGCCGACTCCTTGAAGTTAGAAGACGAGAGACTCATCCGGACTAGTCACGTCAAGTTGCTACTTAGGGTGGAAATTGATTAAAGGGCACGACATAGACAGCTACTACCAAGTGTTTTCATATTCGAGGTTTAAACATATATATTTTTTATTGAGTTTTTCTATTTGCATTGTTTTTGTCCGCATTAACTATACATATTTTATTTATTTTTTCTAGGATTGAATTTGAAAAAATAATTTCTGTCACAATAATTTCTGTTAGTAATAGAAAGCATATGTTTATGAGATGTATGTGACATATATTATACATTGAGGGTCTGTCAGACCCCCAGTATATCGGGAGTTAATTGTGCCCTGATTGGTCAGTTTAAATGTCTCTTGTTCGGTCACATGGCCAAGAAAACGAAGTAACACAAATATATTTTGTGAAATTTTAACATCAGCATCTGGTATTGGCACTATCTGTTTTATGTACTTTTAATGTACTTGTGTTTACAAAACTGCTGCACACTTTGTCAAAATCTACAGTGAACAGCTAATTTTAGTGGTTGGCAGTATAAAGGATTTGTGACGAGAAGAGTTTTTATCATCTTTAGTGATAAAGATGATGGATGAAGGTTTTGGCTGCCACAAACCACAAGTGAGTTTCAGCTCATAGTTTTGACTTCAGACAGAATAAAAAAAAATAAAGCAAGTAAATGGACAATATGTTTTACCACAGTGCCTGCAATGTCAGATCCATGTCGAAATTAATTTGATATTAATCTCTAGTTTGAATAATTTAATAATTTTAGCTTTGAAAAAATGAAGTATAAAACACATTTTTGTCATTCAGGATCCAGCAGACAGCGATGGTGTAGTAACTTTTGAATGTTTTGTTTTATTTGATCTTTATTTATTTGCTTTTGTTGCCGCTTTTCGAGCCACATGCATTTAAACAACATAACATAACAAAGAAAAGTTTAAACATTTCATAAAACAAATATCTTTTTTCCTCTGTAATAATCAGATTTGGTCTTTTTTGTGTGTGTCCGCAGGCTGAGATGTTTGGTGAAACAATTGGAAAGAGGCGAGGCTTCTGTCGTCGACCTAAAGAAGAATCTCGAATATGCTGCATCCGTTTTAGAATCTGTCTATATAGAAGAGACGAGGTAATGTGGACACACATACATAAACTGACACTTCAAAGAAATGACACACAAATTTTGGGACATCCATTCAATTATGTTTAGGTCACTGTGAAGGTATTTTGAGTTTAAAATGTATATTTTTATCACTGTATCCCTCCATCACATGTTATGTTTTCCTCAGAGGCGTTTCCACTGAAATTTCATCTGACGTGATTAAGAGTGACACGAGTTACCCATTTGAGTTTCTTCAGACGGCGATTGTGTCGTGTGCGTGTGTTTCTGCAGGCGGTTGGTGGACACGGAAGATGAGCTGAGTGACATTCAGTCCGACTCCGTTCCCTCAGAAGTGCGCGACTGGCTGGCGTCGACGTTCACGCGTCAGATGGGGCTGATGCTGAGGCGGTCGGAGGAGAAGCCGCGATTTCGCAGCATCGTGCACGCGGTGCAGGCTGGGATATTTGTGGAAAGGTGAGTGGGGGGAGTCCTTCCAAGGTCATTTAAATAAAGAAATCTTCAAAACCTGCGTAGGACTCTTTCTTCAGTGGAACACAAAAGATTTTTTTAAGAAATGTCTCAGTGGTTTTGTTTCCATACAATGGAAGTGAATGTGGGCTGATGTTGTCTGGTCACCCGCGTTCTTCAAAATATCTTCTTTTGTGTTCTGCAGAATAAGTTTGGAATGACCATAAGTTTGAGTAAATGATGCAAAAATTATCATCTCTTTAATGTGCAAAAGGGCATTTCTTAAAGACACAGTAGCAAGAATAAAAAGAGGGTGAAAACGGTCATAAAAAGTTTTGACTAACATTATTTGTCAACATCATAGAACAACCAATAAAACAATACCTGACTTCTTTAAACCCTCTCTATCCCGCAGACAGTAGATAATAACCTTCAAAGTATTGATGTACATCTCAACCTGGGACATTGATGGATTGTTCACTGCAATGATAAATTGACCTGATGTCCCGTGCCGTTCATTTCCTATCATCGTTTCCTATCTGCCATCTTCTCACTACTGCGTGGGCCTTAAATTGTTAATGCTTAAAGAAATCAGGACCAATAGCAACAGGATTTCCACCCATTTTCCTCCAGCATGTGTTAACAAAGATGTGTTATCTGTGTCTGACAGGATGTACCGACGGACCTCCAACATGGTGGGTTTGAGCTATCCGCCCAGCGTGATCACAGCCTTGAAGGTAATATTACCGACTGGCACGCACACACAACCTGGTCACAGCGTGATGGTTATCACAATACACATTGATGCATTTTGAATGCCCTGTTTGATCAACCAAAGTCCAAAATTGATCTCCTCTCAGCCAGCTGGGTAACCTTGCACACACACATGCATACGATTGATCAGGGCGTGAGAGTTTAGCATGTGGTAAGTAAGTCTCACACTTGTCTTGCTGGGTTCGTGAAATTATAGTCCAAATTATCCGTCCAGCAGTTCGCCATGATTTGACAGAGAGCAGCTGTGTCGCTCGCCATCTCTTCTCCCATCAGCCTCTCATTAATTTTTGATTTCAGCAATTTGCGGCGGCACGGCTTCGAGTTTTATATCTTTCACTTTTCTCACTGCTCCGTTTTCACATGAGTCAGACGTCTGCCGTTTGAAATACTCATGCACTGTCCCGCTGTGATTGTAAAACTGCCGACCGAACAAAAGAGGTGTGATCTTAGAGTTTTCTGGCTAAAACAGTTGGCTCTATACAATCTATACTGCACAGTATGGCCGTACGATATACATAAATTATAGAAATATAGCAAAGGTGCTTGAATGATTTTAATACTACAAAACTACTTTTTTTGTGTTCGAAATTTAGGTTGATGCTGTTAACAAAGAAAGTATGATGTTAATGTTTCCAAATTCATTTTATTTGACAAACTTTAAGCATTAGATATTGTACAAAAATATATATTGTACATTATTTTGCAAGTTATTGCATATCAAATTTTCATTCAAAATTGGTAGTTCAAGAAACCCTCCAAGCATACTGAAGAGAGAGTAAAGTAAAATGCTACAAAAGAAAGCAAAATCGTTTTATCGACAGAACAGTTCTGTTGAGCATTGTATGCATTTGTTAGATTTCGAAGGAAAGCCTCCGTATTTGCACACATCCAAACCCATTGAAATTCCAGCCACGTGGCAGAAATTTTCTTCCCAGTTGCGTGGAAGTCAAAGGAACAGAATAATGTGCTGTCGTAGTGGTTTATGCATCTCGGCTGCTATCACAAAGGGCAGAGGTTCCAACTTCAGAGAGGAAACCAAATGGAGTAGATATGTCCTGCAGGCCTCTTATGCCCTTAAGCTAAGCAATTTGCTTCTCATTGCTTTATCTGCAATTAAATAAATAAACTGTCTGTGTAATGCATAAATATATCATTTAAAAAGAATATATGAATATATCAAACTGTATCTTAAGCAATATATGAATATATAAGAAGTTGCACGAATGAGTAGTTGAATACTAATACAGTTCTAGACCAACACTAGTAGTTATTTACTGGCTGGATCCCCTTAAATCTATTAAAGCAATAAGCCCCAAGAAGCAGTGGCTTACAGTGCATTTTATAACAGCATTCGCGTCGTGGCTAAAACCCCCTTAGCTCTTATAAAATGCACTTGTAACCCACTGCTTCTCGGGGCTTATTGCTTTTATAAAACGATTATTCCATATGCGTAGCAAGGTTTCATGAAATAAAGTAAATAAAATGATTTTTAGTTTGTCAAATCGGGATATTTTATAGCGGCTTAGAACTCGGCTCAACCAATTAGAATCAAGGACAAGAACTGACCGTTTTATAATAAATTTTAATTAAAAATGATGAAGGTATTAAACTCAAATTTCTGATTAGTTTTTTTGTGCAGTATACTTTGTGTGAACACATGATCATTTTCTAGTTATTGCCATAAAAGATTTTGTCATCAGACTGTCGATACGCATTCTTTTTCATACTGGTGCATCAACAGCTGCTTAAAGGTACAGTGTATGATATTTAGCGACATCTATTGGTGAGGCTGCAATTTGCTACCAACGGCTTACTTCACCCCTCCCTTTCGAAGCACTACGGTGGCTGACACAGAACATATATGTCGTCCCGCTTTCGCTTCTTTGCCGAAGGTATTTACGTATTTATGAAACGCGTTTTGCAGAGCAGTTTGTCCATTTAGGGCTACTGTAGAAACAACATGGTGAATTCCATGTAAGGGGACCCGCGGCGTATGTAGAATTAGCTCATTCTAAGGTAATTAAAATATAAGGTCTTTATGCACCTCTTAAGACATAGTTATGTATTGCATGTCAATAGATCCTCCAAAATAATTACACACTGGACCTTTAACTTTTCATGTATAAACTTTGCTTGTGTTTTATAAAGTAAGCCCCAGGTTTGTGCCGAATGCCCGCTAACTGTCTGACCGGCCTTACAGCAGGATTTTAGCTTTTCTCTCGCAGCAGTCAATGAATCTGCATAAATTTCTCGGAGCCCGGAGCTACTGAAAGCTCTCAGCACTGACTGTGATGGAGCACAGGACAAACCTTCCAATCTGAATATTTAATGTAGCCTTTTCCAAATGTTCATTGCAACCAACTAATCAAACCCGCAGAGAACTTTGCTTTAGAAACATTGAGAAAATAAAAAATGAGGGTCTGAACTATGAGCGAATGGGGAAAAATGCAGCTGAATGAATTACACGATGTAGACCAACTCTTATGATTCAGGGTTTAAATACAAAGAAGAATAGAATTACAAATCATGTATCAGAGTCTTTATTTTTAAGTTGGATAAATGTTTGTTATGTTGAAAAATAAAAAGTGATTTTTTTAGTGCTTTGTGAAGCTGTGACAGTGAACCTGAACCTTACTACTTTCCAAATTGAAGTTTTGTCTCTGCTTTAATGCTTGTTCTTGTATAGACATTAAGACTTAATAGTTTGTTGTTAATTCAGCTGTGTTGCATTTGTATTTTATTGTATTTGTTATTTTACTTATAAATTATTTAAGTATATAATAAATGATATATGCAGTAGACAAATGCAAATATATTAAATGATACAGCTATAAAATGAATGTGTGTAACACAAAATACGCTTGTTTTTTGAGATCTCTTCTGAAAATCTTTGATAGACACATTTTTATTTGTGAGGTATTTTCCTTAGATGGAAGAAAGCTGAGAAGCAAAAGACACGTCACAAATAACTTACTTAATCTCTTTAGTACTGTAAATACAGTAGGATACCCAAAACAATATCAGAGATATAAAGAGAACTAAGCCAATGTTCCAACTTAAATATAATCTGCAATAATGGTAAAAATATTATGGCACTGACCGATGTGTTTTGTCATTCCAGCATGTGGACACGTGGTCGTTTGATGTCTTCACACTGAATGATGCCAGCGGAGATCATTCACTGAAATTTATTTTTTATGAACTTCTCACCAGATATGACTTAATCAATCGCTTTAAGGTAGGATTTTCTATTTCTTCGTATAAGAAGTCCAAACCGGATATCAAACCCTTAAACCTCAGAATGGTTGCAGCTCTGTTTTTTAATCTTTACACAAACAAACTTGACTTAACCAGTTGCATGAAAATGTAAGACAGATACTGAATGATCTACAAAAATTGTGTTCGTCTTTTCTGTTGACGTTTGTCTCTTCAGATACCCGTTTCTGCTCTGGTGTCTTTTGTGGAGGCTTTGGAGGTGGGCTACACTAAATTCAGGAACCCCTACCACAACCTAATCCATGCCGCAGACGTCACCCAGACGGTTCATTATCTTCTGCTTAAAACCGGCATGGTGGTAAGTCAAAAACCCTTCAATTCACACTGAACCCGGTTCACATTTGGTTTCAAATTTTTAGAACTGAATCGCAATTATGAAATTGAATCTTTTTGTTCATACTGTGTAGTCAATATCCGGTATGTCAAGAAACTTACTGTTAAGTTTTAGAAAGTAATAAAATAATAAATAACTTTATGGCATAGATTTTCGCATACATTGTTTTATTTTATTTAAATTTATTTTATTTTATTGTTGCTGCTTGTCTGAATATCTGGAATGTCAAGAAACTTGGAATAAAAATGTGTGTAGTACTATAAAGTTTTAGAAAGTAATAAAAATGAAAAACTTTATTGCATAGAATTTTACATCATATTTTTTTTATTTTATTTTATTTTATTGTTGCTGCTTGTCTGAATATCTGGAATGTCAAGAAACTTATATAATATAAAGTTTTAGAAAGAAATAAAAATGAAAAACTTTATTGCATAGAATTTTACATCATATTTTTTTATTTTATTTTATTGTTGCTGCTTGTCTGAATATCTGGAATGTCAAGAAACTTGGAATTTAAATGTATAGTACTATTAAGTTTGAGAAAGTTTTAAAAAGGAAAAATGCATTGCATAGATGGATAATTTGTCCCAAGCCCCATAAATATAACCAACTGCTGTGCTCCCAGAGATGACTATTATTACTTCTGATCTGTGTGCCGTACATGTTTTATTAAACCTGAAACCACGCTCGTGGTGTTTATTGAGGCTCGAGACCCTCAGAATGTGAGTATGTGCAGCGGTCCGCAGCTACCTCATGCCAATCAATAGCAAGTTAATCTCCCCCGACGTCTCAAAACAGGCTCGTGTCACTCCCGTCGTGGGCTCATTAACCTCTCGGTGATGTGTAGACATCACACCGCACTTCTGACAAATGATTTGCCCCCCAGCATTTACACCACAGATTATTTCTTTTTGTCATACTGGCACTCGGGTGATTTAGTGCTAATATAAAACAACGTCACGTGCATTAATTCACAAGAATGATGAAGTAATGTGATTTCATTTCCTTCACGCTTATCTTCAGTTCAGCAGAACGGCGTTATTATTTATTGAAGCGTATGTAATGAAATCTGATGTCGTAAAGGTTGAATTTTTAACATTTTTACATTGCATGCCCATGCAAAACTCTCTTGAGTGTTTTCTCAATTCATGCAATGCTCCAACACATAATTTACAAATGTTTTGATCTCTTATTTCAGCACTGGTTGACCGAGTTAGAGATCTTCGCCATGCTGTTTGCCGCAGTCGTGCACGATTACGAACACACGGGCACCACCAACAACTTCCACATTCAGACCAAGTGCGTCCATTACAATAAAACACCATTTTGATGTAGTTTGTGTCTTTGAATGATATTAAGTACAGTGCGCTTCACAGGTCAGACTCTGCCATACTGTACAATGACCGCGCCTTTCAGGAGAACCACCACGTGAGCGCTGCGTATCGCCTCATGCAAGATGACGACGACATGAACATCCTCAACAATTTGTCCAAGGACGATTGGAGGTTAGAAACATACAGATCAGATCAATAAATATCGAATAAACACTAAAGTTTCTGTTAAAAGTCCTGTGTATGAAATTTAGCGGCATCTAGTGGTGAGGTTGCAAATTGCAACCAATGGCTCACTTCACCCCTCCCCCTGACACAGGACTAAGATGTCGTCACGTTTTCACTTCTTTGCTGAAGGAGATAACGTATTTACGAAATTGTTCTGTAGAGCAGTTTGTCCTTTATGTTCTACTGTAGAAACAACATGGCGAATTCCATGTAAGGGGACCCGCTGTATGTAGAAATAGCTCATTCTAAGGTAATAAAAACATAACGCTTCATTATGTAAGGTCTTTATACACCTCTGAAGACATAGTTATTCATAGTCTTTAGGGTTAAGACTATCCCAATTTTCCAAATTTTCCACATCATAAAATAGTGATTTTTTTTTAATTGATCAAAATGAGATTGAGCTGAAATACTTTTTGTCTAAAAGCATCTTCTTGTCCCAGGGAATTCCGCACCCTGGTGGTCGATATGGTCCTGGCCACGGACATGTCCTGCCACTTCCAGCAGATCAAAGCCATGAAGAACTTCCTCCAGCAGCCAGAAGCGTAAGTTTGGTGGTGCACGTCCAGGTAGCGAGGAGGAGGGGCGTTAGTTTATCAAACAATCTTCACGCAAGCACATTTCTGCATCTACAGAACCTCATATCCACATAATGAGAGGTTGGACAGAGTGTTTGTAACGGCTCTGAGGGCCTGAACGTCTCTGTCCTCTACAGGATCGACAAACCCAAGGCATTATCACTGTTACTGCACACAGCCGACATCAGCCACCCTGCCAAAATCTGGAACATGCATCACCGCTGGACCACCTCGCTGTTGGAGGAGTTCTTCAGACAGGTCGGTTTCAAGTTTGTCTTTGAGTTTCTCACTATACTAAACCGTTGCAGACAAAATATATATATAATGTAAAAATAGATATTATTTATATTACGTCGAGTTTTTTCGTCCTATGAAATGCAAAACACAGCGGCCCAATACTAGTTTTTTTAGTGGAGTGTTAAAGGGAAAGTTCGCCGTAAAATGAAAGTTCTTTCATCGTTTATTCACTTTCATGTCATTTCAAACCTGTATGACTTTCTTTCTTCAGCGGAACACAAAAGAAGATTATTTGTAGAATGTTGGTAACCAAAAAACATTGGACCCCATTGACTTCCATTGTATGGACACAAAACCACGGAGACATTTCTCAAAATATCTTCTTTTGTGTTAAAAATATCATAAACATGTTTCGAATGACATGGGGATGAATAAATGATGACAGAACTTTTCTTTTTGGATGAACCATCCCTTTAAATACACCTGTACCGTGAAATTGTGTTCGTAATAAGATCAGAGATTATGGTTTCAATAAAAGCTCACTACTTTTGTCCGCAGTATGCATCAGACGGTCTGTTAGCGGTTCCCGTTGACACGTTTATGGTTCTTAAATCACAAACAGAGTCGGAGTACTTTCTCATCACTTTGGTCATCTCTCTGATCTAATCTCAAATTGAGTCCTAATCTTATTTAGCATTCCAAGGCCGTAACGTCCACTGTAAAAATCCCATTAATCTCCGCTAAACACCCGTTCCGAGAATCTTAACATCAACCTTTGAATCTCGGCTGGTTTGTGTGGGTTAGGATCCTCATCTTTCTGGATTGCGTGTAGTCATTCAGAATAGCTCCCAACCAAGATTTTAGTCTCATATGAACAAATCATTCAGTGGAATTCAATTTCCTTTCTTAATGAAAAGATTTTACATCCTAACCCAACACAGCGAGGTTTCTTCTAGCGCCAAACTCAATATCTCATTGTCGAATTTGGTAGCGAAATAGTCCCATGTTGGCGTTCCTAAAAGAACAAAATTGAAAACGTGATTTATTCATGTATTTATGTTAATATCTGATCAGTTCATTACAAGGTAAGACAGCTCCAGACATTATAGTTGTAATTTCATGGGCGTGAGTGACACATCACCCTCAGAAAATTGATGGTGACACTGTAACAATTGAGATCAGCGAAATGTCTGCTGCAGGATTGAAGTCATTTGTTTCTTTAGAGGTCGTAGCTTTATTATTCGCTCGAAAGTTAATCAAGCAAAGATAATTACAGCTATTGTTTCTCAGGATTAACTCTGATATTTGCAAATGAAATGCTGTGGACTTAAAGTCGGAGAAATAATGAGGGATCATGATATGCATGGTGGAATTTTAAATCAATAAAAACGCATGAGGATTTGAAACTTTTGACGTCAGGCAGGCGAGCGAATTAACACACGACCCCCCAAGTCAATAAAAAATGACCCCTGCAGTAACTGGAAATACCTGCATGATAGACAGTGCACGAATGTGATTGGCTGTTGTTTGATGTGTTTTACAGGGTGATAAGGAGGCAGAACTCGGACTTCCTTTCTCCCCCCTGTGTGACCGCAAATCCACCATGGTGGCGCAGTCTCAGATTGGTGAGCCAATCTGTGTGTGTGTGTGTGTGTGTGTGTGTGGCCTTGTTTGTATCCCGGTGGGGACCAGAATACACACCAGCTCGTGAGGACTCCAAGGGGACCAAAATTGAGGTTATAAATTGTACAGAATGATATTTTTTTAAAATCTAGAAATGCTAAAAGTTTTCTATGATGTTTAGGGGTAGGGCATAAAATATACATTTTTTACAGTATAAAAATCATTACACCTATGTGTGTGAGTGTGGCCTTGTTTTTATATCCCGGTCGGGACCTAGACCTGAATACACACCAACACATGGGGAGTCGTGTCACAAGCGTGTTATAAGCTTTTTTTGCCCATGGGGACCTCAATTTTGGTCCCCACGGGCAAAAAAGCTTATAAATCTTACAGAACAATATTTAAAAAAAATCTATAAATGCAAAAAGTTTTCTATGATCTTTAGGTTTAGGGGATAAAATATACACAGTATAAAAATCATTACGCCTATGGACTATCCCCATGGAGATAATAAACCAGACATGTGTGTGTGTGCGTGCATGTGTTGGTTTTGTGTGTGCGTGCGTGCGTGTTAGGGAGATGCGAGAAATCTGTGCATGACGCATCATTCATGTCATCCACACAGGCTTCATCGATTTCATCGTAGAGCCGACGTTCACAGTTCTCACGGACATGATCGAAAAAATCGTGACCCCGCTGGTTGAAGAGTCGTCACACACCAGCCTCGCTGGATTTAGACGCTCCAGGTGAGAATGACCAAATGGGCAGCAACGGGTCCAAAAAGTATTTAATTACTTATTACTAATTACTTTCTATATCCTACATCAACCTTGATTAGAATGGATTCAAGGATGAACACCAAACGGCTTATTTAATTCATTCAAATAAATAATAAATAACTGCATAAATGATTCTTATTCACTGACCAAAGTATACAAACGTGAGAAGCATACATTAAAGCATACATTTTGAAGTTAGACTTATAATTTTGATGTCATTTCCGCTATTGAATATATTACACAGTATTTAGCTCCATTACATCAGAAGTAACTGTAATTAAATTACAGAAAAAATGAGAGTACTGCCTTACTTTACTTTTTTCAAGGGAAAAGTAATTAAATTACAGTAACTAATTACTTAGTTACTAGTAACACATAACACTGATTACAGTATGTTTACAGTAAGTCAGATATGCACAAAAAGAGCAAGTGCAATAGTGCATGTGTGTACAATGAACAGGAATCTTGGGTGCTAAGTTTACGTTGTTATTATTACTGTATTTTAATAGTACACAGCAAAATCGCCAGTGTTAAAAATGGTCAAATTAACACTCACAGTGTATATATAATCAACACTTTCAGAGTGTGGTTAGAAAAAATATGAGTATGTGCATACAGTAGCTAATTCACTTGATGATGCATTGTTCTGGTAATTAAATATGCCTTTTTTGGTATAGGCATGACATTATGTTTTTATCTACATTACTAACTTAAAAATTTAAGTGATCAAAAAAGCAATAATTCTATCCAGTCAAGCATGATAACTTCACTAGTGTTATATTTGCATGGATACCAGAAAGCTGTTGACAAAATGATGAATTCATCCATGTGAAATGAACAACGGTCCCATTACTAAAAGCAAATTTAGACGTTTGCGTTTGTACAGAGCTGCACGTTTTTGCTTTTAAAACCCCTCAAATGCATTACCCTTTAGACTTTTATTACATTTTGTTTACAAAAACGGTGAGACGAGTCAAAATGATTTTTGCAGATGGTGTGTAAGGCTTGCGTTCACCTGAAATAAAAAGGTTTGGTCATTATGAGTAGTAGGCTACATATGATTCATATTGCACGTACTCTGAAGCCGTGCAATACATTCTAAATAATCTTCCCCGCGCTAAAGCTTGTGAACCTCACATCTATCTTACAGTCACTAGATCCTTCATTGACTTGAAAATAATGACATGACTCTTAAAAGTGAGGTATAACCACATTAACCATAGACAAACATGAACGAAGCCCTTTCTTTCTGTGCAGTCTGAATAACATCCCATCAGACAGTAAACGGTCCGGCGTGAGAAGCACGGGTTCTGAAGGCGGCACTTCCACCAACTGCCCTGTAAACGCCCTTGACTTTAAGTCCTTCAGGAGCACCTGGAATGATCAGGTGCTCAAAAACAGAGAAACATGGAAAGCACAGGCCGCTAAAGGTACACAAACACACACAATTGTCAGTAGTTTATTTCTATAGACAACCACCCACAACACCCTAGCACTGATGTAGCAGCTTATGCACAAAAACAGAATAACATAAAAACATGAATGCTCATGAAGTAACACCATGTCTTTTTTCAGCACAGATTTCGTACATCAAGTGTGTTAAAATATTTATTCACGACTGAAGTGACTTGACAGCTGATGTCTTCTTACAATTGCATTACATTGACAACTGTTGAACTCTGATTTTAGATCTAGAAGAAAAGGCCAAACAGGATGAGATGGAGGAGAAACAGAAGACAAACAATCCTACGGAGACGCAGAGCAGTGACACTTCAGAAATAGGGAACAACACTAAAACACAGGACAAAGACCAAAACAACACGGACTCATCGGACAAATTACAGGACAAGAGGCAAGACAAAGGCACAGATGAGAAAGATTCAAAGACTCAAGACGACAACGCTACGTTAGGTGATGCTGAACCCGCAGAACTGCAGCCCAGAGAGCAAGAGGGAAATAAAGATCCGGGATCGGATGCCAAAGAGCCCGAGACGAGCAGCAACACGGACAACAGTCAGCGAGCACACAACTGTGAGTGACAGAAAGCTCCGTTAAACTATGATCCATTAAAAACTTTCACACAACTTTTATTATATAGTAGGGCTGCACGATAAAACCGCACGCGATTTGGAGATTCTGCGATTTTCTTTTTTGTTGCGCAGTTTGGCAGTGAAGTACGGTTAAATGCTGCTGCATCTGAAAGCCAGAGGGCGCTCTTGCGCAGAAACCCCAAATATACGCCGCAGAAGAAGTAGTTAGAGCGATTTATCGTGCAGACCTGTTATATAGTTTGAACGCATATGTAACCGTGAACGAAATGTTTTTTTTAACGGGGAGTAATATTTTTACGTATAATACAGTATATACTTGTATATTTATAAATGGTATATTTGAATTTATTTTTTGCAGTTTTCACCTAGTAAATTGAAAAATATCATTTCTCATAATTGTCTCATAATATGTATGTTGATAATCTCAGTATGACCAATGTCTCTGTCGATCACTAAACTTTACTTTGTTTGTTCAATGCACTATTTATTTTCTCTGATGTGTTTTTGTAACCAAACGGTATTAACAGCAAAATCTTGAATATCAATTTTCGATATGGCTTTGTTTTTATAAGCGTGTAGTGGACTTATCTGTATGGTGTGTTTTGTAGTTTTTACTGTGGGCTATGTTGTATAGTGTGTTGTGTGCTTGATGGCAAATAGAGTGCAATGTACACTACAAGTGCACTACCTGCTGCATCGTATCTATCAGTAATGTACTCTTAAATGTAGCCTGTTGTGGTTTGTAGGTGTAGTTTACTACAATTTATCTAATCTGTGTGGTGCACACATTTACATACTATCGTTTAATGACTACTGCGGCAGTGAGTACTAAAAGTAAACCGTATGTAGCGAGGAAAATGTTTTGTTTTGTTTGTTTTTTGTCTATTGTTGCTCTTATCGGGCTAAGCCTAAATCAGTGACCCGTGTCTCATCTGAATGTCAGGGAATGAAGACCTGAACTCTCCTGACAGTGCCGACAGTGAAAGCAAGAAATCAGACGGTAACAACATCATTGCTTTAACTGCTGTCAGCATCACTCACTGACTGAATCCCAATTCGTAGAGTCCTGATACGTATAAAACGTAAGCGGTGCGCCGGAGCGATGACCTGACCAGATGTGACGCAACAAAGAAATTAAATAAAAAGATTGAGAGACTTGTTTATAAAACACGAACGTCTGCTGCGCGTGTTGCCTAAAACCATCCAACCTGATCTCGCGAGAATTCGTAGCTATTTTACGAAGTGGCTAATTTGTATGAATTCGTATGATGTGAATTGTACAAAAACGTACGATTCTTAGAGAAAAGCAATATTGAAGCCCATCCCCTAACCACACCCGTAAACCTTACGTCACCAGGACGAAAGCAAATTGTACTAAAAGGAACGAATAAGATCATGCGAAATCATACGATTTTGTTAACTCATAGAAAAGTTATGAATTCCTGTGCGATTGAACCACTTTTACAATTTACACAATTTCGATAAAATAGTAAAACGACAATTTGGGCAAAAACGGTTTGACGGGCTGTTGCAGGTCGTATGGGGGCCAAATAATTTCGGACACTTTAATCCTTTAATCTCAAATACTATTGACTGTAAAAGCGAATTGGGACTCGGCCACTTTAGATTGATTTCTTCTCATCCGAGCATGGCCACATGTCAAAAATCTGTGCGTTTCCTTTTATCTTTCATTTTGTGTTTTCTTTGGTTTTCTCTGCTTAAAGGAATATCTCACCAAACATGCTAACAATAACAACATGCTTAAATACATCGGTTCATCCTAAATCATTTTTCCATGATTCCTCGTCACGTCACATGTCATTCCCCCATCACACATCCGTCAGAGCTGTAGAACACGAGCTCTAAACATCTGCTCTCCTCTGCAGACTCAGAAGAGGAGCGCGGGAGCTCCCCTCCACACCGGTCCGCGCCTGATGCAAACTAGAAACCCTGCTCTGTGCTGTCACCTGGTGGTTACTTTCTTTCATTATTCATCTGTTTTCTTTTTCTCTGAAAAGTTAACGTTTCTGTCTTTCTCTGAGGGACGTTGTTTCTCTTTAATTCGTGTTTGACTGAGGATTTCATGACCTCACTTGCGAACCTGGTGTTGGGTCAGAGATGCACAAGTCTGCATTCAAGAACAGAGACTTTGGCTTTCACACAAATGGACACGTACAACATAATATACTGTGTGCCCGTGTATGTGGAAGTGGTTTGAAAGCGCCAAACCTTCACAAACATCAGACGCATCTACAGAAGAACCTCAGAAATCTTCAGTTCCTTCATAATACAGCCAGATCACAGACTGTCATTACAGCATCCAAAGAATGTCTACAGAACTCTGTCTGTTCACCTCTTATTTTGCGCATTATTAGTATTGTTTGTTAAGTGTTTGTTTGTAGTAGTAGTTTTGATGTTGTTGTCATCCTGTTTTTTGTGTCTATGAGACTGTACATGTTTTAATGTGTGTGTGTGTAATCTGTACAAACGCCAGTCAGGAGCTTCTTCAAACCGTATGTAAGTGATCGAGGGTTTGAACCTTAGAACAGTGATCAGTAATTCTTTGCCAATATCCTTTGCCAATGTCACTTCAATCAGAGACGATTTGAACTAATTCATAAAAATAATTTGTTTTATTAGTTCATAAAATACCCCAATTTCGACTGTAACCATTCAAATGATGTTACTGTAAATGACACAGCAAAGAGTATATCAGCTGAATATACATATATATATATTATTGTAATGATATATCGCCACCTCAGAATAATAAGGTTCTATCTGACATTTTTGTCAAAATTGAGTTATTTAAATATTCGTATATACTGTATAAGAATACATATGATTTATAATATATATAATATAATTGTATAAATGCTACATTTGATTAGAAAACACTGAAATGGCTGTTTATGTTATATATTAATCACTGTTGGAGTGAAACTTTGTATCTCCAAAACTGGCACTTAGAAAAAGAATCTGCATTTTTTCAATAATCTAACACCGTTTTGTCAGAGGTGACAAGCTCTTTTTATTGGTTGAATAATAAGTGAATATTATATAAATCCACAAGCAAACATGAAAGCTGACCAATATGAATGATTTATGAAAATAAAAATCATGAAAAATGGAGATACAAGGTTTCCGTCTGACATGATCATATAATAGGCCTACTCATTTTTTTGGCCAACTCTGCTTTCTCTCAAACCCCTTCAAACATTATTGGCTTATCAAAGTGTAGTAAATGTATTTTTTTTGACACTAGGTTGTATTTTGAAATTTCTTCTATTTTTGTATTTTAATGTATATAAAAGATGACATTATTTATGAAGTGTTGTTTATAAGAATTGTCTTTTCTTAAATTTGGTATGAACAATATAGGCTTAGTAACAATATATGATACTTTTAGGGAGGAAAATTATAATCCAGCTGTGAAGGGAGTTTATTTTTGCTGTTCAGTTTGACGAATTAAGAAGTAGTGTATTTAATTTGAGCTTGCACACAGCATGTGTGTAAAGAAAGATATCATGTCCTGCTGAGGTATTTATGTCCCAAATCGAATCTAGATTGTCTGCCTTAATGAACTTTAGAGAAAACTGTGGCGTCCATCTTTTGAAAGTGTGCACTCGTAGTTACTATTATACAATCTGTAAGATACACAAATGGTAAAGAACAGTAAATAGGTAAAGGCCTCCTTGTCAATAGGCTGATAGAAATAGCCAACACAGTCTTCGTGTAAATGTCTCTTGTGTAAATGCCTCAACCAAAGAAAATGATAAATAATGTTTGTTCATCAGTTAACTGAAGGTCATAGGAAGCCATTATACATGCATACTTTTAATGAGAAGATGGAAAGATGCATTGTTGCCTTAAATCTTTTATTAATTCATGATTGTTGTGAATTCATTACGTAAAATAGAATATTCAGAGAAAGTTTCTGTCGATCTTCCATCATGATTTGGTTGTTGTCCTTTCTTGAGTCTGTAATGGGTCACGAAACATTTTTTTTCTTTTTTAATGTGCTTGTGTCAAAGTTTTGTTTATATCAAACGTACTTCATCATTGTTGTTTCGCTGGAATGGTTTTGCTTATTTGTGCACAGGCTTTTGTGATCATTTTCCACCAGCAGAGAAGAAAGTTGGCGAAATCTGTACATTTAAAGTTGACTCCATTTACTGTTCTACTTTTAGATTGAATGTTTTTCGATTTTTGTCCTTTATCTTTTCAATCGCATGTTTGGACCCGGAATGTGAGATCCTGTAGATGAAATGCTGTAGTGAAGTTGACAAGCGTAGATATGGCACAATGAGATCTGCCTTAATGTGTCTGTTTCTCTGCTTTGTAGTAACTTATGTGTCCAACTCAGTTTAGTATATGTGTCTGTCGGACTTTATGTTTTTGTCAAAATTTTTTGTGTGAATTTGAAGTCATTTCTCTGGCACAAAACAACATTTTCTGTTAGTCAAATACTTTATAAACTGAAAACAATGAAAACTTGGATCAGGACATAAAGCAACATATAATTTCTAATGCTGTGCTGCCATCTGGTGGATATCTTGCGCCACTGCAATCAAAACTTGCCAGATTTTTTTAAAACCTCCAATTTTTAATTCCCAAAGCATCTTTCGCCATAATATTGTTTTTAATAATTTCTTCCAACAAATATTTCTGTTAATGTTGAATTTAAGTTTTTAATTTTTAAATGAAAATGTCAACTCATACAGCAGGTGTGGTCATGTGATCATGCTTGTCCGTAATTGCACTTTTGTGACAATAAATCTTTACTCAAAGGGCTCAGATGATGAGTTCGAGTCTTTATTTGGGACCTGTGTTGTGTATGTGTTTCAAAATGAAACTATCACGCTGCTTCTGAAGCATATCTTCATACAGATTTTGCTGTTGTTTTGCAGGCCCCACTCGGCGCAAATACCACTTGGTCCGATACAGTAAGAAACCCAGTTACTGTGCCAACTCCTACTTACCGTCCCGCCCGCAGAGAGAGGACAACAGGCCCGCTGACCCCCGCAGCAAAGCCAGACATCTCCAGAGCATCTCTCTGAGATGGGGCAGGTGACCTCATCTGAGCTCAGCACCTGTCTGTTTTAAATACTGCAATAGTTGGGTAAATCTCGCACACCCCTCACATACCATAAATGGGTTTGCATACTGTAACTTCAACTTAAATTTTTATAAGTTACTGCAACTTAAAATTTGTCAAAATTTAAAACAGTTAGATAAATGACTTGTAAAGCCAATTTGATTGTACTTAAAAAATTAAAACAGAAAAATAGTACACACTGAAAAAAAACTTTGTTAATTTACTGTTTTTGTAGTAAATTTCCTTAATCTTTACTTTAAATTGACTTAAAACAAACAAAAAACAAAAATTAAGTAAATCCAACTAGTTTTTTTTCAGTGCAGTGTATTTGCATCTTATCTATTTTAATAGTGATTCTCGTTTATTTTATTACAGTATTTATATATAAATCTTTATTTTGTGCTGTGACAGAAGGATTTATTTAAATGCTTATTTATAGTTATTTATTTAGCATAAATTCAACACAACAAATGCTTGATGCAGATATTTCTTCACATTACAGTATTGAGAATTATGTTTGTGCTACAGGGAATTGGGTAATATTATCATGAAAATCACATCACAAGAAATCAAACAGTCCAAAAACAGTTCTCTTTATGCATATACCAAATATAACCAGTTACTATACCTGCTGTACATATCAAACACCGATACACCTGCACAACACATACAACATACAGAAAATACAGCTTTCACAGCTTGCCAGAGACTGACTGAATCATCTCTGCTCTGTAAGACATGAATTTGCAAATTCATTTGCATTGTACAAGCGTCAGCGTCGCAATGTTTGTGTTGTGATTAAAAGGAAGTGTTTAACTTCAGTGCAAGTTGTGTTTCTACATTACAGCAATGATGACGACTATGCAAAATATACCTGCGAGACCTGCATTAATAAAGCAATCAGACATGACACGATGACAAAAATGAGAACAAAAGCTTTTAAGACCTAAAACACATCTATTTTTTCATCTCCTTCTCTTCCTCCTCCTGATGAATCATCCGAGCTTCTGTTTTCATCAATCTCACGCCTGTGAAAGACAAACGCAAAGAACTGAGACGTGTGGAGACAAAGAGAGACCGTAAGTAAGACAGGCTCATGGTACAGTGAGAAACTGAAGTCTTGCCTGGTATGAGCGGAGGGCTGTTGAGGACAGGAGTGTCTTTCCTGCGAGGTTTCTTCTGCGTCAGTTTGTCTTGCTGATGCTCCTCGGAGCTGAGCTTCTGGTTGTCCATGTCTGCATTCCCATCTGCACAAAAACAGCCCTTTCACTATCAACATTTATTTCTCAAGTGAATCTAAAACATCTCACACACATACATACAGTATATATATATATAGGATATATATAAAAACAGAGTTTGAGTGGCAAACCGAGCAGTACTTACAGAGATGCTCGTGCATGGTGAGCGTGTGTTCGGCTTTGTCTGAGAGTGACCTCACACAGCCTGTGGACATGCTCTGCACGGTCTGTTCACATATCAGATAACAGCTCGTGTTCAGTACACACACACACACACACACTCAGACACATGACAAAGGCTCTGCTTTATTTACTGGAAGGCATATTTATAGACCTTACTACAAAATACCAAAAAATAAAATTTGGCTAAATGTTTTTGTACTGAGAAAATTATTTAATAATATGCTATTTATGCTTATTCCAAGTAAATTGTATTTTTTATGTTTAGCCATAATAACTAAATAAAGAAAATAAAATAATAAAGAAAATAAATTGACAAAAATCGGTTGCCCCATGAAGACATTCTACTATAATTTATTTATGTATTTATTTATACAACTATTTACACACAATGGGCTTCATTTATGAAATATGCATTGCAGATTTCAGTACTACTTTACGATAAGGTTATATTGTTAACATCAGTTAAACGCATCAACAGAAATGAACCAACAATGAGCATAATAGCTTTTCAGCATTTAGTAATATTTGTAAATGTTAGTTATGTCAATGCAAATGTTTGTTAGTGCATGAAATAACTATCGTTAACAGTTTCAACAATATATTTTAAAAATTGTTTTAGTAAATGCTGAAATTAACATGAACTAAGAATAATAAATGGTGTAGGAGTCATTGTAAGTTCAATGTTAACATATACAACCTTATTGTAAAGTGTTACTTACAGTAAATGTCTATATACATGGTAAAATATTACATTTTAAAGTAAGAATGATTTTACACGCACTTTACACAAATCCATTTTGCTTGTGCTTTAAATAGAAAACATGCACAGTGAATACAAACAATTACATGCCACAAAAAACTTTCCACAAATTAAATGTCTGTAACCAAGCAAACATTCACTAAAGTGCTTTATTATTCAAGTTTGAATTCAAAGATGAAATTCATGTTAGTATGAAAACCTAAAGAGGAAGGCCTTACCTCAGTGCATCAGAAAGCTCGAGAGCGAGAGAGAGTGCAGACCAGATGAGAGAGAGGGGTTATGTACTGCAGGAGGAGGGGTCTCCTCTAATTCTGTCTCCATTAGAGGCGGTTGTCACGGTGACCGAGGTCCTTGTGGTGTGTCTATCATTCCGTCATCGAGGTCATCAAATGAACTCCAACCATTTTAGCAGCAGTTTGCACACAGAAATGACGTACTAGACAATGTTCTCAATGTGATCATTTGTTTTTGATGGACGCACGGAAATGTGGTTCAGCCTATCTAAAATAAATTAATAAATACCACATAATAAAGAAACATGTTTGCCTTAGCAATAACCAATATTTACGACCCATCCAAAGCTTGAGAGTAAATGAATAATATTAATATTGAAGGAAAATAATGTGGATGCATTGTTGGCTGAGATGCTTTGATGTCTTTCTATTCACCTCTGATGTGAGTTTTGTTTCCTCCTCCTGTGTTGAGTGTGTATGGAGTGCATGTGAAGTGGTTTTCATATTTTTCTATTATTCATTGAACGCAAGTCCTGTTATACAGGACTTAAACTACACATGCGTACCCAATGAGTGATAAGGAAACGTGCCCAGAACAGTCTAGTTTGTTTTGCCATGACGTAGTATTGATATAATTATAAGATCAATTACAGATAGTGAATTTAGTCACACTGTTGATGGAAGTGTTATTAAATGTACATCATATTTGGGAAACAACATCATAAGTGCACACAAAGCGATTAATCGCTTCCAGAATAAAAGTTTGTGTTTACATAATATACAGTATGTCTGTGTACTGTGCATGTTCATTTTGAAAATATAAAAACACATACATGCATACTGTATATTTAAGAAAAATATAAAAATGTATATACATTGATGTATAATTTAAATGATTGGTAAATATAAATAAATACATGTAAATATTACCTAAATATGTATACATGTATGTGTATGTGTTTATATTTTCAAAATGAACATTCACAGTACACAGACATACTGTATATTATGTAAACACAAACTTTTTTTTTGTAAGCGATTAATCGAGTTGAGGACCATTATTAGCCATGTTTTTATCCGGTTTCATTTCAAGCATTTTGTTCTGCAACAGGACTGAAATCTCATTGTACAAAATATATTTTTTGAAAAAGTCAAGGCATCATGATGTTCAATTTATAACAAGATATGCAGGAAAAAAACAACCAAAATGTACTTTACAGAATTGACAAGGTTTAATTAAAATAACACTTAATGTTAAACTCCGTAACAATGAAAACTTGGCTGTAACCATCTCTTACGAAAACTAACCATGATTGTACTACAAAAAAAAAACATGGTTCATTTTCTAAAGTTTGTAAAGTAACAAATAACATTTACCATAGGATTCAATGTAACAATTTAACAATCGATCATTCATAAAGTTCATCAGTTTATTTATTGTAGGGGGTTTCCCTATGGTGGTACCAAAATATCAGTTCTGATGGCAATAAAACTGAAAACAAGCCACGCTATTGTATATGTATCTCCTGGATTCTCCAGGAACATCAAATATACATGTATGTGAACGTCTCTGAAACACTGGAAGAGGCATGAGATCAAGGATCCAACAGGAAGCAGCAGGATTGGCTCTGAGGGATGTGAAACACTCTGGTCGGTCAGGAGAGCAGCTGCTTCCTTATACGGTCAACACACAGCGTGACAGTGAAGTGCTTCATTACACATGACGACAAACAGAGGTAAAGAATAAGAGGGAGAGTGAAGCTGCCGGGTGGTCATTGTGGGGGGCTTGTGCTGCGTCAGAGAAGATACGTATAGACATGAATTCATCTAGACAGTTTACACATCATTCTTTATTAGTCTTGAACTCGGGAGTCAGCACTTCCTAACACTTCAGAGATTGGCAGGAATCTGCAGGACGTCACAGTGTGTCGCTGCATTACTAAAAAAAATAAGACGAGAGACAAATATGATAAATTTTGATATAAATGTGAAAAAGTCCATGAAATTAAATTCAAAGTTTTGTGGCTTTTAATCCATGTGTGTTAACTGTTATTCAGATTCATACACATTATAGATACATATACTGTATATACTGTACATTCTCTCTCAGAAAAATAGTTTTGTTTTCAGTTTTATATTTTTATTCACATTTTTAGTTTTCAAATAGTTATTTTGTTCAATTTTTAGCAATTTTGTTTCTGTTATGCGCTTTGTCATTTTATTATTTATTCGTTTATTTTTATTTTGCTATATAAGTTTATTTCTATTTTATACATTTTGGATTATGTTTTTATTTTATTTTTCCAGATATGTTTAGGCAGATTTATTATAGATTTAGGCATTTTATTTTTATTTTAATTCACAGAAATGTTTTAATATGTTTTAAAAAATGCCTTAGTTTAGTTTTGTACATTTAGTAAACTACTATAACCTTGACTCTCTTAGGAAGAGGGTTTAAAATACCCAACCATATATAACATTGGTCATAGGAAAAGAATATGAGTTTATGAATTTTGGGGATCTTTAAGTTGAAAATAACCTCTTTTAGATTCCAAACGTTAAACACGTTTTCAAAAAAATCACATACCTTATTCCAACGAGGTACTTTTCAGAGACAGCTGCAATGAATTTTTCAACTGAAAGATAAAAACGCACAATTAACACTAGGGATGTAACGATATCAAAATCTCACTGTAGGTAATACCTCGGTATGAAGTCCACGGTACGGTATTTATTGCACTAATTAAAATGGCAAACGATGACTTGGAAACGTGTCTTTCTATTACTATAAAATAAAAGAATTGCACCAGATGGACCTTGACAAAGGTAACATCTATTATTTTTTCCAACTTTATGTTAGGCCCGGAAGACCTACTGTTTCATCCAGTCATGTGACCACGATAATATCTACACAATTTTGCTATTGCGATAACATGATATCGATAATATCGTTACATCTCTAATGAACACTTTAATAAACATTAAGTCATTATTATTTTGTCAAAGACGGTCCGAGAACTTACACTTTTAATAAAGGCTACAAAGTCCAACTGGTCCGGCTTGTAGTTTGAATCCCACTGGGTTTGATAGGGGGACCTGTGAGGGTCCTGCCATGTCCTCTGATGTGTGTGACATGTGCAGTGATGATGGCAACATCTCTGTGGGCTGGACATCACAGGGATCAGACAGCACTGGACAGCGACGCTCCTGGTGGAGGCGGGTTCTGGACCAGGTGGGTCAGAAGGAACGATCCGCAGCTGGGAACACAGCTGAGACTGTTCGTCCAAGAGTCGATTCAGCTTCTGCAACACAACAGCACAAGGTTGAAGCAAACCCACTACTGCTGTATGAGAAAGATTCATTAACCGTATACGTCATTTTTGTACTATTTTGATGCTGTCGTCATAGTGATGAACCAAATCAGATAACTGCTGTTCCAGCACGCCGGCTTCCTCTTTGACAGCCGCTCGAAGCCTCAAAACATCTTCCACTTCCTCGCTGAAACACAAGCTCAACTTCAAACACCGAAACTTTAACAGCACTGTTAAAACAACACGACAACATCCATGCAGACCCAAAATTCACCTGTAGGACTCTGAAAGAGTGCCGAGCACAGACGCCTGCTCCTCATCTAGCCTCAATTCAATTTCAGTCAAAACCGTCCGAAACTTTCTCATGCACTTCATCATGTCTTCTAGCTCGTTCAGAGAGTACTGAGAACAGAGAAGAATATATTTCATTTACTTAACCCTTGTGTCAATATAAACCTGTGTGACTTTCTTCTTCAAACACAAAAGAAGATATTTTGAAGAACGTCGGTAAGCAAACAACACGGACCCGCATTGACTTCCATTCTATGAGCACATAACCACACAGACATTTCTCAAAATATCATCCTTTTGTGTTCCACAGAAGACTTTGGGGAATTGAGATTTTGGGGTAAATGATCGCAAGCAGGTTTTTTGGTCGATCTGGGACTTCTGACCTCTAAATGCAGAGCTTCACTTGAGTGTTTTCGAGCGAGGATGTGAGCTACAGAGGTTTAGTTGTGTGCGTCTGTGTTTAAAGGGTGTGAAGATTCTGAAGTGGTCGACGCGTTCTAGTATTTTCCATTACGCATGCAAATGAAGTATTCAAATTCCAATGAGCCTCATTAAACATACTGTAAGCCTCTCGCATGCAGCTTTTAATCTCACAGACTGAAGAGGACGAGGTACAAGAGTTTGTCCAAGAATAGAACATGTTTAATCGTAATTTGTTCTTAAAACCAGGAGAAAGATACTAGTGTAGTTGTGAACAAGTTGTTTTTTGGTTTGTCAAAACCTGAAAAGTGGGTTGTATGGAGTGTTGGGTGTAACTAGTTACTTAGTAATTAGTTACTGTAACTTAATTACTTTTCCCTTGAAAAAGTAAAGTAAGGGATTACTCTCATTTTTCTGTAATTTAACTACAGTTACTTCTGATGTAATTAAACGAAATACTGTGTGCAAAAGTGGATTCAAAATCCATGCTTTAATGTATCATTCTCACATTATTAGTACTTTGGTCAGTTAATAATACTACTTTATGTAGTTTTATATTATTTATTTGAATGAATTAAAAGAGCCGTTTCATGTCTATCCTTGATTCACTTAACTAATCAAGGTTGATATGGGATATAGAAAGTAATTAGTAATAAGTAATTAAATACTTTTTGGAGAGAGTAATTTGTACAGTAATCTAACTACACTATTGAATATGTAATAATTAGTAACTAGTAATTCATTACTTTTTCAGAGTAACTTGGCCAACACTGGTTGCATGTTTGATAGGGTCTCTATCTGAGAGGGTCATGGTCAGCAGAGAGAATACAATTATAATGATAGTTAAAAATAACAACAATTAAACTATACAACTAACCGTGGTTAGGACAGCAAACGAAATACTGCAGGTTCATGAACTTTTAAAGAGAGAAACGAAACAAAACACACAAATCTACATTTGGTAAAATATTATCAAGGCTATGTTAAATATAGCTTGCAGATAGGATAACGGCTGACACAGTACTAAGATGTCATCATGTTTTCGCGTCTTTTCCAGATGAGATCATGTATTTACGAAATGCGTTCTGCAGAGCAGTTTGTCCATTTAGGGCTACTGTAGAAACAACATGGCGACTTCCATGCAAGGGGACCCGCGGCGTATGTAGATAGAAATAGCTCATTCTAAGGTAATAAAACATAACGCTTCATTCTGTAAGGCTGTTTTTACACCTCAGACGACATAGTTATATATACTATATTGCATTTCTATCAATAGATCATCTTAAAAAATGACACACAGCACCTTATAAATGAATGGTGTGAATCACTCACAGGCAGATCAGACGGCAGCTCAGGTTGAATTTTTGCCCAGCTGTTATTGTATCTGACCGGAGACCCGCAGTAAAAGCATCGCTGCGTCCCTGCCCACAGCGTGCACTCCCACCTGCGGTCTTCCTCCTCATAAGACAACCCCGTATCCAGAGACATGGACCGCACGTGCAAACATCTGACATCTCTAGAACGCTCCATAGAGTTCCACAAGTAAGGAGTGGAGGTCTCCACAGATGTAAAAGGAGAATATGTGGTGGGCGTTCGCTCAACTCCAGAGTCATTGTCAATGAAGACATCAGACCAGGACCTCCTGGAGAAAGAT
This sequence comes from Triplophysa rosa, assembly GCF_024868665.1. NCBI lineage: Eukaryota > Metazoa > Chordata > Actinopteri > Cypriniformes > Nemacheilidae > Triplophysa > Triplophysa rosa. Next base: position 14,511,757 of record NC_079912.1, on the reverse strand, counting down.
TCTCTTCTGCATTTGAGCGCCGTGGGGGAATTGAGTCCGACAGCACGGTCGGTTTGATACTGTGATTCTGGTATGTGATCGGAGACTGCGGTTTCTGAGGACACAACCGGCTCACATGCCTCATGAGTGGTCACCCTATTCTCCACAATGGTTCCCGGAACAGCCGGAGAGTAGTTTGTCTCAGCAGATTGTAGTTCCTCAAAAAGGGATGTGCTTTGAGTATAAAAACGCTGATCGGGGGTTTGTAGTCTGTCACGAATTTCCATCGGATAACTCACAGGATCCATCTGAACGAAGTATGCTAGTGTGTAAACACCATTACTGTTCATTTGACTAATATCTGGTGACGAAGAATCTGAATTTCTCTTTTCAGTCAGTATTCTTTCCGTCTGGCCCGAGTCCGAGTCTGCTGTTCCCAGAACAGTGTGCGAGTCCACTATGTTGTGAATACTTCCAGAGTTTTCTTTTCCCAGAACACTGTTGATAGAGGGTGATGTGGAGGAGTCGGTGTGACTGTGGTTCTCTGTGGTTCTGTGTGGTTCTACGGCATGTTCCTTTGTGTGTACCGAGTTCTTTTGCCGGCTTTTTGTATCGTCTTGTGAAATGCCATTCAGCCTCTGCAAAACAATATCAGATATTCATAAATACACCAAAGTAAGTAATAAATGTCTTTTAAATGGCCAACTAGGGGGCCTCAAATGACTTAAAAATATTTGAAATAATACAAAACTAGCATTAAAATAATCTAAAGGGCCCAAAAATCTAAAATATATAACAATATATATTTATTATATTTATTTTAGATTTTTTATATACATATTTCAATATATAACAAATATACATCTTTAGGTAGAATATTATATATAATAACAATTGTAAGTGGACAACACCCTTTATGCAAAGAAAATATATTTTTCTATACATTAACTGACAATATATTAAATCATCTTATATGTTTGAAAATACATAGAATAATACAATGTTCATATATTACAATATCAAAATATGTTGAACAATACATAAGGAATTGCCACTTTTCATATCTTGAAAACTATAATCACTTGGTTCCAATATGGAAATATTTTATTTAATATCTTGCATTATATTTTCCAGTATATTCCCATATATTTTTGTTTCTTAAGGGAGCCTTAAAGTACAAAGGTGAAGATGCACTGCCGTAAATGTTATTTTTTTAGTTTTCTGAAGGAAGTCACACACAAGATATGTTATAATATTTACTTTTTTTATAAATACAGCAACAGCGACAGATGTTTATATACAGTACAATCTGATACTAACACTTCGAAAACTGACTATTTATAGCCAAGTTTGGTCTACTTGTCTAATTCAATTCAAAAGTATGTCTATAGCGCTTTTTACAATGTTGAATTGTTGCAAAGCAGCTTTACACTAAATAAATGTGAGCAAATCATCCCAAGCTACTATACATCTGAGTATCTTACCATTGAAAGTACACTAGCTATCATGAATGATATGGTATTCTTAAATGCTAAAAGCCTAAATTATAAAAGAAAGCACAGATTCAAAACTGTTTGATGGCACACACCCTCTGTTAAATGTATTGAAGAACGCATATCTCACCTTCCTGAGCTCAGATCCAGGGCTGTTGTGATGAAGCAGGGCAGGTATGAACGGTTCTTCTAAAAAGCCGCTGCTGTCAGACTGACAGCTGTTCGTTCTCATCACCTGAGAGTCCAAAAGTCCACCTACACAGAACCAAGAGCTATTATCACCAGTCCTTCAAAAGAACACTGAAGCGTCTTATTCAGACTAAATAAACATGTTGTTGTAGTGATAGGTCGGAAGTTTGAACTATTCGTGGCCGTAACGCAAACTGAACGCATGACAGTGTTTGAACAATCTCATGAGTCTCATTTGCATAATATCTAAGATGGAAATTGTTGCATGTAACTTATTTGAATCCACACGGTGACTTTAAAAAGAAAACATTTACTTCTCATGCAAATAAAACGATATCTTTTAAGAGATAGTTCGCCCAAAAAAAAGCTTTTTTCCATAGAACACAAAATACGATTTTTGCGTCCATACAATGGAAGTCAATGGGGGCCAATGCTGTTTGATGACAAACGTTCTTCAAAATATCTTCTTTTGTGTTCTGCAGAAGAATAAAGTCTGAATAAAGTTTGAATTGATATGAGGGTGAGTGATGATGAAAGACTTTTCATTTTTGGTGAACTATCCCTTTCAGTCATCTTAAAATCAACAGCACAGACCTCCAGGATCCACAGGACCGCTGCATTTCCCCAGAACACTTCCCTCATCTACACTCTGAATCTGGGAGAAGACAGATCAACGTTAGAAACGGAGCAACGTGGACCTACACAGGGACGATGTCACAGCAGATCCACTACACTTCACCTCCTCCAGCTCGAACGATTCCAAGGGCTCTCGCGTCCCCTTTCCCACGGACGATGGGACCGAGTCAAGTTTCAACCGGTCTGTTGTTACTCTCACAACAGGCTCCGAACTAACGCCGTGCTCTTCTTTTAGAGGAGAGACACTGCTGCTGTCAGACACTTTGCTGCGTTTTGGAGGGATTCTTTTATCTACTAAGGATTCTGGATCGGACTGAGCCGAGGTTGCGGAAGAAGGCTTGGCCTGTGACGTTCGCTCTTGTCTGAGGGTCTTCTTGGCAGCCCTACGCAGAATGGTGGCCACACGCTTTCTTCTTTCACGTGCCTCCGTCTGGGAGAAAGATGGGTCTGAACCCTGAGCACCGACCAGATTGGAGAACGTTGTGGTGACCTGCTGGAGAACTTCGAGCTGTCTAAACCGACCTGGAAACAGATAGAGGAAGAGAGATGAAGTTTCAAAAAACATTTGGCTCGCTTATCAGACCTTCAACATACTGTACAGGAAATGAATGTCAAATTTTAATCTTTAGAAAAAGTGTGTTTTCATGGTTACGATCGTTTACTAGTCATCCAACGGCTAAGGTATTGAGGTCAATTTGAACAATGTGTAGTTCTGCACCTCCCCCAATTTAAGAAACGTTCAATTTAAACCACTTTTACTGAAAAGATCGATGGATATAGAGGTCAGACTAGCTCCTATATTCTGCAAACTGGTTGCTCACTCCTGACGTCTGGGTTTTCGATGTCAATTCGGCTTTGCTGAGCATCCAGAAACAGCTGGAAGCTGATGCCACGGGCATTGGATTGGTAACTGAGGAATCGTGCCGGAATTCTTCCCGTGATGTCAGGCTCATCAATGCCGAACCCCAAATCCAGCAGGAATTCTTCAGGGTCGTCCTTCATCATGTTCAACACATCCATAACGCTGTGTAAGAAAAACACTTGAATTAATATCTTCAAAGCAATTTGGACGTGCACGTTAAGCCCTGCCCCCTTTGAAGCGTGCAGAAAAATGAGACAAACTCTGTGGTTTAAAGTCCCAGTGAAATTAAAAATGACAATTCTTATTTTTTCATGAAATATTACAGCGTTTATAGTAAATAGCTTATCAATGTGGGTCATTTTCTTTTTTAAATTCACGTGCCCTCATATTCTTCAGTTAAAATCTGAAAATGCACTTCCGTCCTGTAGTGACGATCCATCTGAAATGACGTAAACTAGCGGCTTGGGCGGAGCATCCGTTAACTCCTCCCCTTCAACTGTCAGTCTGCTGCCAGTTTCATTTCAAAATCAACGCAACAGCTGTTTTTACACATCCAATCAATTCGCAGTGAAAAACGCAAGCCACGCCCACTAATTGTCTCCTTTGAATTTCCTTTTCACTCGGAAATGTGTCAGAATATGGAAGTAAAAACGGTTGCAGATTCCGGTTCACGGGGACTTTAAAGAAATAATCTGGGTCTGATAGATACTTTACAATACAGAAAATTAGTTGAAAAGTTTATTTTTTAACAAAATATTACAATTTTGAATATAAAGGCTACACAGACAAACTATGAAAACATTATTGAAGTAGCGTTGGTATTGGTAAATGTAAACAAAATAGAATTTAAACAGAATCCTTGAGATATCAAGTCATAAGTCATTCGATATTTTTATTTTAGTCAATAAAGGCATAACACGTGTAGACACAAATACATCGCCGCTGTCCTTCTGAAACCTTGTATCTCCATACTTCATGACTTTTATTTTTTTGTCATAAATCATTATTATTAGTCACTGTAGCGAGGAAGGTGGGACGAGAGCCGTGGGGCAGGAAGGCGGGGCCGGTGGCGTACAGCTGATACTCATTATCACTCACGCCACCGGCCCCGCCTTCCTGCCCCACGGCTCTCGTCCCACCTTCCTCGCTACAGTCACCCTTTGGGTTTTGCAAATATCTAACCAATAAAAAGTAAGTGCTTGTCAACTTTGACAACACGCTATTTAATCGTTTAAGAAGTAGTTCATTTCCTGAAAAAAAGCTAATTTGGACATACACGTTTTCCGAAGGACAGCATCGATATATTTAAGATAATTATTATGGATGGGGTGGGGGGTGAAGGTGGTCCTGACCTGACTTCAGATTGCGTCGAGAAAGCAGATGCAAAGCTGTTCCACCTGCACAGAGCAGGAAGATCTTGAGACGACCTGTATGTGACATCGGAAAGTTTTAGGAGGAGGACCCCGAGACGTGATTAAACACTGCTGACCTATCCCCTAGTTTCCACTCAACACTCCACATCCCTACAGTCACTCCTGGAATCGCTCTTCTCTCCATCAGCGACATTCCACCTCATGCAAACCAGCCCAGCAGCCCATGAGACAGCAGGTGAACGCCACCAGATAAGAATTTGCATGGGAAATGTGACTCGGGTTGCTGACAGGTGTCCAAATTAGAGACCCACAGCTCACATAGATATACATATTCGTGCCTTCATGACTTCATCACATATTATATACACTCACACATATATATATATATATACTGTATATACACGCATATACATCTATATACACACCATAACCGTATGTTTTACATTGGGTTTTCCAAACACTAAAATCGTCAAAGTGTAATATCGCTGACTATAATTAAAGGGATAGTTCATCCAAAAATGATTTACTCACACTCATGTAATTTCATACCTGTATAAGAACATCATTGACTACCATAGTAGGAAGAAGTTTTCCTAAATTCTTCAAAATATCTTATTTTGTGTTCAACAGAACAAAAAAATACATTTTTTTCCTACTATGGTAGTGGATGATGTCCCAGAACTGAAAATGGCTAACATTCTTCCAAATATCTTTCTCTGTGTTCATTGGAACAAAGAAATGTATACAGGTTAGAAACAACCTGAGGGTGAGTAATGATGACAGTTTTTCATTTTTGCAAAAGTTAAACATAGCATGAAGCAAAGCAAGAAGACCAGTCGAGTTCTTACCTCAGAAACTCGCGTACAGTCCTGAAGGAGCGTTTACCATATAAAGATGCTGCGTCAAACACAGGAAAAGAAAAGAGGAGGTCATTTAAAGATGGAAAACAGCTCCGCTTTCAATTAAACACCTCCGGACGGTTGTACGGTAGCTATATTAGGTAAATATTCTTCTTTGTCATGTTGATGTTCTCATAAACAACTCTACAGAAGACTTTGGCATGCTGTCAGGGACGTGTCGGGTCTTGATGTCTTCTTATAAGCACAAGCTGGTCCAGAAAGGAAAGCTAATACTGTCCAAGCAATCATTTTTTAAATCGTAGCAGATTCCAAAGAGTAACAATCTATTCCATTCTGTAGCGTCCATTGCCACTGTGTTACGAAACCAAAGCACCACATTACAAGAGGCGTGTCTGACTGACCAAATCTGACTGACGGAATGGGAAGCAGAGATTTAGAGGAGGTAAGCAACATTTTCCAAAGAGAGGTGGATGATAACAGACAAGAGCCAAAATATAACAGCAAACCTCATAAAGAAGATGGCAAGAAAACAAGTGCGGATGGGCAAAGTAAACACTATATTGAGACATTTTAAATTACGTATTAAAAGTTTAGGAAGCTGTTGAATGTCCCGTGTACTGAGGCGAAAGGACGCCTGGTCTAAACGAAAGCTCGTAGGTAAACCTCAGTAAATTTCCCTACAGCCTCAGTGTGTGCGCTTAAAGGAACAGCTCAGCCAAAAAATGAAAATTTAGTCATTACTCAACCTCACGTCATTACAAATCCAAATGCTGTTGTGTTACGTTTAAAGGGATCCAATTCTATCATCATTTGCTCACACTCGGGTTGTTCAAAACTTGCTAAACACAAAGGAAGATATTTGGAAGAATGTCAGCAACCAAACAGATCTCATCCCCCATTGACTCCCGTGGCATTTATTTTCCCTATGGCAGTAAATGGCCAAACTATCCCTTTAAAGGAAGTCATCAGAGTTTGGAACGGCATGAGGGTGGGTAAATCATGACAATCTTAATATCTATATTTTCTTTTAAAAACACAAGAAGCAGGTACCAACTCAAACATCCATTATTGGTCCAAACCTATAATCCAAACTATTCTCTTCATTTTAATTCACAGGAGTATCACAACGTCCTTGAAACGTCCGCCATAAAATACTACACTGACAGGAAAGTTGTCTCGGGTCCAAGAAGGATCCAGGAACATGTCCTACTTGGGTAAATCGCTTTCTGATAAACAGCACATATTTCCCTGCTTTATCTACTCCTTATCTGTTTCGCTTGATTGGAAACCACACAGAAGCAGATGTTTCTACAAATGATTTGTGGCACACTTTGAACAAGTTGTGCCCCGAAGCAGGAGACAGCCGGGGCTGGAATGTCTCACACTCCGCTGGTGTTTGTGTTAGAAGGTATGGAAAGGTTTGCCGTGTTTAAAATACTGGATTAGCACGGTCCTTCTAAATCATTTGAACTATTCTGAGATGCAACTTGCTTGTGTTTCGGTGTGACCAAACCCAATATTATAAAATAAAGAATGCTTACCTTCCACTCCCAATGCCAGGTCATCATCTTTGCTGTCAGTTTCCCTTACGGTTTTCGCTGAAAGCAAATCGACGTTGTTTACAATACAGTATTTAAATAGCGAAATGTAAAACCAATACAGTCGGATCACCTGCTGGTTTAGTGATGAAACAAAAAACTAAACCAGACTGTTTACCAAACAGATCGTGTTAATAATATAAACACAACATTTACATGCTCTGGGATTAAACAGGGATGGAAAATGATTTATCCAACTTTAGTCTGTTAACCTACATATGTAAACTAGAAACTATGCTATAAAAATACACAAATCTAATGAATTTCCTTCTATAGGACCACATTTTATCCAATGGCTTCTAAACTAAACCCCTTTAACTGAACATCAAAGGACTTTTTGTTTTTGCAAATGCAGTAATAACCTTACCTGTCGTCTCCAGGGCAACCTCTGGTTTTGTTTCTTCCCTAAACAAAGAATTTACATTGTATTACCACGTCACTACAAGGAAAAGCTTTACAGATCACAATGAAAAAAAGGTCAAAACCGTCAACAAAGATTTTATGGCCATCCTAAATGAAGCCAGAGTGAAACAGACCTGTACATTTATGAGATTCGGCTCTTACTTGTAGATTGACGTAAGCCAGTTCTGTACGATGTCTTCGTTAAAAGTTTCTGTTTAAAACAATACAGAGCAAGCATTAAAGACCTCCATTGATATACAAAGACAAACCGATTCATAGACGACGGGTGTGATGAGAAAGATCTAGATCGACGAGAGAATCGGTGGGAATAAAGAGGTGCAGTTCAAAAGAGGTGGCGTTCTCTGAATCGCTTTGCATGTTCTATGAAATATGCCAGACCTGAGGTCTGCACGGCCCATGGGATTACAATTTGTCCAACATTGGCTAACACTAACCACATTTGACTAATCCATTCGCTCTTGTTCAGACAGAAAAAAAACTGTCTGAACTGAAGCTTCCTCAGCTTTGTTTCAAGTCAACCTATCCATGCATAAACTCATGTACTAGCACAAAATCCTAAAGACAAACATCTTAGATATCCATTTGTGTTAGGATTCAAAATCTCACCAAGTTCAGATCTGTCCGTCCTGCTCCATCTGCTCCTTGAAGTCCGTAAGGTCGTTCTTCTGTTGGCCAATAAATCTGCAGCCATTGTGGTGGTCATGAGGTCCGCCCCATTTAAACATCAAGTGCCAACACACATTACGATATAAGACGTGTCAACTCTTCTAAGACGCTCTAAGAGAGAAAAATGCAAATATTTCTCACCCAAGCTGGCGACAGTCAGATCAGGAAAACGACACTTTCTTGTTGCATTAAGTGTGTTTTGTTTGGCGCTTTGTTTTGTTTTAGAAATGTACTGATATTTTGGGAATTTTTTAGAAAGGACTATATTAAGCATGGCAAAAATACTTAAGAAATTGTACTTCTTTACTACCTGTAATCATTATTTGGGGGAATCTTTACTGTTGAATCTGAAATATGAATACATGCATTCACAAAGGTACAAAGTATATTTACATGTAATACATATTATCTTTCTATATAAAAATATATTTCTGATTTCAAACTCAAATTACATTCATGTGAATGTTACTTTCCTTTTATTTAAAACAGTCAAATGTCATTGACCACAATTATTAAAGATCAACTTGACATCTCAAATTCAGTAAAACATTTGTGACCCTGCCTGTAAAAACAACCCCCAAAATCATGTTTTTCTTGTGATTTACTGTTTTCTACATAAAATCATCCTAAAGAACGTTGTGTGAAAATACAACCTGGATGTCTTTAATATCCACCGAGTAAGGCCATGTCAAAGCTCATTGAATTTAGAGCTTAAACTTTGAATTACATTATAAAACCTTAGCCTGGATTTCGCAGGGTCACATTTACATTTATATAAGCAACTATATTCAAGTCTCAAGTATCTAACTAGCTGCTCCTAAAATGTTTAAACACAGAATTTAAAAGTTTAATATGTGTTTAAAATGTGTTTGATGAAGTCTTGCATATATTGTTTGTTTACAGTAGCGTACATTGTGTTAAATAAATGTAGGAAAATTAACATAATAACAACATAGTCAATATTTGTAAGTTAAAAAATTACTTCATAGTACACTATAGTTATAGTACTATCTACTGTACGTATATACCATTATATTGTAACAGTAAAGCCATGAAGCTTCTTGCACCACCAACCACAACAAGACAAGCCTGCTACCAACTGCATTGATTCCATATAATACTGACAAAACTCACCCACGTATCTCTTAACAAAATATTAGTAAATACAATGATTTACAACATTCAATAGGCTAAGCCAAATGCAGAGTACACTAATTATATCATAAAAGGTGAAAGAATACGATGATAGAATAGCGTTTTTGTAATTGCCCATTTTTGACAGTAATACGACCAACAAAGATTACGCTTTTAGGCGTAAAAATAAAGTCCTCACCGGCGCGTCTGTGGGTCCTGAGCAGTGAGTGAGTGAGCACCTGTCACACGACTATTGTGTTTTGAATGCTTATCGCTTAATCAAAGGCTAAAAAAGAACAGCCTTTCTGCTTTGGTCCACATTTAGGTCTGCTAACAAAACATCCAGAAAGTGTATGCAAATCGAGAGGAAAACAACAGCCACACAAACCTGTCTAAATCCGCAGCCTTTTCCGCTCTTCTCTAATACACCTCAACATTCTGCATGTAAGAAAGAGGGTATTTTTCTGTTTGAAGATGAACATGATATCTGTTACTTAACCAGATAATAGCAAGTGTGTGAATTTCACAATACTGTCTTTCCACGCTCCACCTGCTACCTGCAGCGCGAGGAGGAGTTTGAGATAGACAGACTCTTGTCCACAAAACTAAAAAATACACAAACTAGTCCGATGCTTGTATTTTGTAAAACGTATCTTTAGTAAAAAAAAAAATAATGGAGAGGATTTACTAATAGCGCAAATGGCAGTTTAAAAGTTGATAAACAAACGCGACAGTTAAATTGATTTTATGCGTTTAACATTTAGATCAAAAGTTGCTTTTTCATACCATCTTCTGCAAATTTATTTTTCTCGCAGTTGATTGCATTACACTTTGCAGTCACTGTTTATGCAATATACTTTGCAAATAAGCAAACTTGTTCTACTTACATTACAATATCCCATATGTGCAAACACCCAGCGCAGAAATGCTCAAAAAAATTATTGGAGGTCTGCATTTCGTTTAATACAAGTATCAACATTGTATCAAACGTTTCTAAGACAAGAATTCAGACATACAGAACAATTAAATCAATCTGTATACAGTAGCTCAGATAATTGGGTTGGATTTGATGAGTTTATGTAAATCTCGGAGGTTTTGTATACATTTGCAAACTTTTGTATCTTGGCATAAGGCCACTGTTAAATAACATGGAAGAGATCAGTAGACGTTTTCCTGCGAAACGGGAGACGTCATTTTGCTCAAAACAACTGAGCTCTATTGTGGTTTCTTTCTTGTTGCCTAGTTCCTAAATGTAAATGATCTGTTATTTATTTGTTACATGTGTTTATCTATGTATTTATTTTAAATGATCATGTAAAGGTCATAAATGTTCAACATTTTGCCTTTTAGTTTTTTTCTGACATGAAGGATAGATTCTGAAGTAGTATAACCACAATGAAGCCATTTAGCTCGACTGATGCAACTCAACTGCAGTTTTAGTCTTTAACCACTAGATGTCACCATGAGTCCAATGTGGATTACCAAGAAGATACATTATTTTCAATAACACACGGTGTCTCAAAATTTCATGACTTTTCCATGTATACAATGTACTGTACATTTAGGAAGCAGATGCAATTATAAAATGTAATTTTGCTTACTGTCATTCATAAAATAATGATACAATGGCATGCATTTGTTACATTTTGGTGTTTCTCTTCTTTTGTCTCGTTTCAAATTCTATTTGCACAAGTCCTCAGAAGCAAATTTCTTACTTTACAAATCCCGTGTGGGATTTCACACGTGCTGACGGGGGCATCTGGAGCAGATAGGTGTGATGTACCTTTCTCCAGGGCGTGCCTTTCTGCTGTACGAGATGCTTCCCATGCCATCACTAAGAATCTGTGTCTTAAACTTTCATGAACCTCAGAGCTAACAGCCATGTGAAAATGTTTTAAACGGGCGTATTAAGCATTGAAGATGTCTCAAGGAATCGTCCTTCCCAGCTGAAGGAAGAAAAGCAGAAGAAAACCCAGCAGAAGGAATCGTTCTCACCTAGAAAGTCTTGGAGAGGTTTGCGCCCTTACGTGATGCAAACAAAAGCATGCAAGCAGTCTTCGATGGGGTTTGCTCGTAATGGTACGCGTTCTCAACGCGACATGAATATTCGAGCAGCCCGCAACTGCTAATTTAATCATTCAACATCTGTTACAATTACTCCGGCTTCCACACACAAATCTGCCTACAAAACATGAATGCAGAGTGCTTATTGTTAGTATTAAGCTTTAGAACAAAGAATATTGATAAAGGATCCCATATTTCAAAGGATCTTGCATTGTTGCTCTGATATCAATAAATAACTAAATATATACCCTGCCAGTACGATTCTTGATTTCTTAGGTCAGAACATTTCAGATGGGAATGTTTAATATTAACCTCCCTACACTCTGTGTAGTCATTTACAATATTCATGTGTGGGTTTAAATCTCACAATTTTAGATCTGAGCACAACAGTGATGCTGTTTGGAATGGGACTGTGTTCGTTTTGGATGGAGCTAGTTACAGGCTTTCTGTGGGTGGGTTGAGCAGACCCCTGCGAGGCTGCCGGTTGGTCACAGGGACCAGACCGTGACTAATCCAAACCCCACCAGACTGACCAGATGGGACCTTCAGACCGACTGAGAACAAGAGCAGGCCAACATTTCAGAGGAGGCAACAACAAACGCAGAACAACCATGGTGTAGTTACGTAACACAAATGATGTATGTGTTTGTGGAATATGAAGGTATTATCTTACAATAAAAGGAAATATATATTCTTATATAAGCTAAATATGGCAAACAAATGTACTAGTCTACCAGCTATCAGCTTTCTTCACAATAGCATCATCCCTGGAGTATTTCTTCAGAGAGCAAACACAGTTTAACCTAGAGGCGAGACTCAAAACAAGTGTGTGTGTGTTTGAACGTCTGTGCAGCCAAATTCTTGTATTCCAGAAAATTTACAGGAGCCTCAGAGGGTTCTAGAGTGGAGATTAAATTAAGGCCTTAAGTGGGGACAGCTGCCTGCAGAAACCAAGGACATTTCCGCTTACTCCTTAGGGTGAGCCGTCCGGCACGCTGTCCAAAACCGGTACAAGGATCCTTGCACTGGTACCAACTGAGGTTAAATTGGGTACATCCAAATAAAAACGATTGGCGCCAGATGGGGTTTGGCACTAAAGGAACAATATGTGAGCACCGTCAAACGGAACCAGTCAGTATAAAAATGCGTGCCTGTATATTTGCGTGTAATCACACCTCTAAGTGTTTGTGCGTTCACAGATACACGCGCATGTTTTAATAAGACGTGCAACATGCAAAGGAATATTATTCAAATATCTACCAGATTTTATGAATACTCACTTTAGAGGAATGGCACGTGATGTTTACAAGCAGTTACTGTCTTTGTCTTGCTGGTACACTATTAGTCATATTCATATATTAGCTGGAAAGAATGAAAAGACTGAAATTAAATATCAAAATATAAACTCTCTATAAGAGTGAAGGATAAGTCGCAATAAAAGGAAAAATAGGCGGATTTCCAAAACAATTATGGTTGTGCCACTCATTGCGTCGGGGAAGATATTAAGACAAGCTTGGAGAAGCCACTGATGGCAAGTGATGAAATGACATGCAAAAAAGCAGCTGGGGCCACACTAATGCATAACATTTCCATAACATTCCTACAATGTTCTACAATGCTTTTTTATAAGCCAGACAAGTATCTGTTTCAGTTATACACACGCTACTTTTTTTGTTATGATAACATCATGTTGCGCATGATGTGTGAGGGGTGATTAGTTAGCATCTTAAAAATAAAAAGTATAATTTTGCCTTTCTAATGATCCTGTGCCAAAGTGTCTTTGGAAAAAAACGAAGTAATAAAAATAAAGTCATTTTTCACATTTCCATTGCTTTGTCCTACTGCACATTTGGCAAATGTAGTACGTCACCAAACATTTCTACAGTACTTCTGAACTGGAAAGAATGCTTTGAGAGTGTTCTTTCCAGCGCGATTAATCCCGATCAGATGGTTTTTGTGTGTTTTTAGAGATATTCATCTAACTATTTCTACATTTCACTGTGGACGGACACATTCTGGTCTCACGCTGAGCCAGATACGGCCCTATTATCACTGCATTCCGGGTTTCTTCGCAAAGCAAATGCCAGACAGTTTAGGAAGAAGCCCAGTGTGAACAGTGCCAGAAGAACCTAATCTGGACTGGGCAACAATCGCAAAGGACTGCAGGAGACTGTAGATGACAGCACCGGTCCAATGTGTGCCTCCACAGGGGCCAAAAGAGAGGCTATGACCCATTTAACCCATGCCAAAGTTTTCACCTGCGCCAAACCGTATGCCACCCAATGGCAACATGCAGGCCGGATTTGATAAGATTTAAGCAATCGTGTTGTGAAAGAGATAGACGGAGGGTGATAAGCATGAGGTTGCTCAGAGAATGTTCACCCTGATGGACATTCTTGGCACGACTTTGACATAAATCACAGTCACATCAACATTTTTGGCACAGTGCATCCACACGACAGACTTACCCCACCCGCCTCCACTGGTCCCTGGACTATAGCATTGGCTAGGTACACGAGTGAAATTAAAATCACTTAACAGTGTGAATCAGCGGCACCGAGGAGATCATTTCCTCATGCGAATCACAGGGGGAAAGCAAGTCTTTGTTTTCAAGCATGGCACAAGTTCATATTTTACATCAAAGGCATATTCTTTTCTGGCTTCAATGTGGTTGCATGTTAGAAGGAAACGAATTGGTGAAAAGCTTATCTTTAGATGCATTAATGAAGTTCTTAGATAGATAGAGAGAGATACCCCCAGATAATACACATCCAAAATCATTCCCTCAAATTCTGGACACACCTTAATTCAAGTCCTCCTAACACACTTCGATATGAAGCACTTAAAACCCAAGAGCTGAGACCTAAAGTCAGTCCCATCTGCCAGCTGGCTCTGAAACTTCAGACCGGCACAACGGAACAAAACCAAATCAGAATAAACCAAATTATCAAAGAAAGTAAAAAGTCATATTTAGATCACTGGGAAAAGGAAAGTAAAAATCAAAGTAAACTAGAATGCTACCGCACCCTAAACAGAAAATACAATCTGGCAGATTATCTCTACACTGTTGGAGATGTAGAGTCTGTCCATAGAGAAAGGCAGACACAGACAAACATGGCTTCCAAAGGAAGAATGAGTCTGTGCACACTGTGACACTGTGAGGTCGAAACACACACACTTTCTCCGTCATTGTGATCAATTTAAAGATGTGAGAGAGAAACACTTTCACAAAATGTCAAAGCTCATGCCAGATTTTGATAGATGTTCAGAAACAGAGGGGGAGAAGAGACACACATCAGCTGCTGCTTCATTCATCTATCAGCTGCACAAACTACTGCCTTCATCTGCTACAATCAATGCACATACTGTTTACTTTTATTACATTCTCATGTTTCTGCCTGAAATCTACATTTGATTGAATGCTTTATAGTTTTTATATTTTGTCATGCTTTAACTTTACATAACTTATATTTATTTTCTATATTCTTACATAGTCTATTTATTTAATTTACTCTTATTTATGTTGTACTTATTGTATGTCTTTTGTTTATATGTTCAATGCTTTGGCAATATTGTAAGAACACACAATCATGCCAATAAAGTACCTTGAAAAATTGAAAAAGAGAAATCGAGAGAGAGAGAGAGAGAGAGAGAGAGAGAGAGAGAGAGAGAGAGAGAGAGAGAGAAGAGAGAGAGGAGATAGATAGATAGATAGATAGATAGATAGATAGATAGATAGATAGATAGATAGATAGATAGATAGATAGATAGATAGATAGATAGATAGATAGATAGATAGATAGATAATTTTAAGATTTAGATTAAAATCTTCTTTATATTATTATCTTATAAATCTTATTGGTATTATTTATAATCGTGGCAACGTAATACAAATGTTAAAAACAAAAACGTACATTTAAACTTTTTAAAGAAATTGTAAAAGCGCCCTGCTACCGCGAGACGAAATAGTTCTATTCAGAGAAGGACAAAGGTGATGCTGCGCAGTGATACACGCCGTAGCCAACGGGTGCATCTTACTTCGTCGACGTCGTGTGTTTTCCTTTCAGGCACACGTTTACCAGCCAACTTAAAAAAACTTGAAAGTTACTACCACAATTACTACTGCCCCACTCACCTATTTAATTTGGGACAGAGCATTAAAAGTGAGTTATCAGAGCAAGGAGTTTGTTCGAGCAAGGTGAATATAGCTTTTGAGTCGAAAATAGCTTGTTGTGCCTACATTTCGACGTTATTTTAACTTATGTACTGTATGTACCGCCTGACAGAAACAAACAGTTAGGAAATATGTGTCCAATTTGTAAAATAAGCAAACGAAGAATTACCTTAGTTTTCTAAAAGAATCGCGATGACGTGTCACCCATGGTCACGTGATCACCACTACGCTAACGAGATCGGGAAATGAAAATTGTAGTTCTTTATGACTTCACCCAAAAAGACTTTGGAGTTGCAGAAGTTAATTGTTTATTTTATTTTAAGTCGCTTTTTATATTAAATATGTCAGCTCATAAAGCTTAAGCTGTCTTCCTCGTTTGAGATGTTTAAAAAAAGTATTTGATAAATTCATTTTGGTACACTACTGTACCAGATGAATTATGTATATGGCATGCCATGTTTGTTTAAACCATGAACGTTAACACTGTGGTTGTTGTACATGTTTGTTGTACATGTACTCTTTGTTTATGTTCAAAACATAATAATCATACATATAATCAAAGATTTTATCACATTTAATAAAATGTCTGTTGTACCCTTGTCCTAGTGAGAAGTTGTGTACGTATCTTTCAAAAAGAAATGACATGTTCCCAATAACTAATGCAGTAATATTTTGGCTTTCCTTGTCATCAAATCATTGCATTTGCTATTAGCTGCAAGCAGGCCCATCAGCAGACGTCTACAACTCTCAAAAGACCATCTTTAGCAGAGCTAGTGATCTTAGTACTTGTGTGTGCGCGTGTGTACGTATCATTTGCTGTCTGCGCCTGGCATCGCGCAGACCTTAAATGTGCTAATGTGTTTGAAATCACTGCCAGACAGCTCTTGTCAGGCGAGTGTTCCACATGAGAAGGGGCCAGTCCTCCACCGCAAGTCTGCTGGGTTTAAAGAAGGTCTGTCAGGGAAGCGCGCTTGTCTGGCCCAGCCGTTGCTTTTGTGTTTTTGTTTCTCCTTTGCTCTTTTTTTTTACGTTTCAGGTCTTTGCCCCGTCCCTCACTGAGCGTGTGCTCTAAATT
This sequence comes from Triplophysa rosa, assembly GCF_024868665.1. NCBI lineage: Eukaryota > Metazoa > Chordata > Actinopteri > Cypriniformes > Nemacheilidae > Triplophysa > Triplophysa rosa. The sequence continues at coordinate 14,495,231 of NC_079912.1, read as the reverse complement.
TTTTATGCAGGATAGGCCTGCCCTCTTTCCTTTCTGTAGCACTATGATTTATTGCCCAAAAAGACCAGAGAACTAATTAACAGAGTAATTAATTAATATGAATTTGCATATTTGCATTTGCAATTAGTGCAGTCAAGTGATTAGTCTGAAATGAGTAAGTTTGACTCATCAGATGTTGGTGTGTGTGTGTTGAACCGGAAAGCCCGTCACCAGCTGAGGCATTTTTGGAGGGGGCACAGAAGAGACTCGCGCCGCACGTGTGTGTTCCCAAACACAAACAACCAAGGGTACATGACAATCATGCGTGACTGAGCTGTCGCTGTCAGCAAACTGCATCTGTATGCTTTGTTCATTATGTTTCTGTTGTGCTGATAAGTGCACATCAACCTGGCTATCCCAACAAAACCACAACAAGCTCCATTTCACCAACCCTCCACTTCACTTGATCGCTCATGACTAATGCACCATACCGAAATTGTGCTTGATATGTAGCTTTCGCCAACGGGACCAGTAAAATTAGTCAGCTTCATTTTAAAGTGCCAATTAATCTAGTTCAAGAACGGGAAGGTGTTGCATGTCATTTATGTAGCGTTTTTTGTGACTGTCCTTCAGAGAGGGATAAATGCACCTGGGGGACATTAAATGAGCTTTTGATTTTAATTATAAATATGTGTGTGTGTGTGTCTACAGTATGTGTGAGACAGACAAGAGAGAATCGGCACAGGTTCAGCAGGAGCTTTCAATGATAATGGAAAACATGAGTGTCAGGTCTCAGCATGGGAGGAGCCAAAGCTCTGGACAATTACTGCTGCAAAAAACAGCCAGATGCCAGAGAAGGTCAGGTCAGTGGGCTGTATTTGTGTTTTTTTATTGCTATAGTTTTGGAAAAGAATTGTCCTCAAATGTAAACTAAACCTGAATAAACCTTCCTTTGGAGACAGTCAGGGATGTCCAAGGTGTTTTTGTGTGTGTCTTCTTTTAGGGGTAAGTTTAAGGAAAAGTTCTGCTCAAAATCAAAATTGTGTTATTTTTTACATCCCGGCATCTTCGGAACACAAATAAAGATATTTTAGGGACATCCGAGAGATTTCCAGGCCTACTCATAGACATCATGGTTATAGTTGTTGTCAAGGTCCAGAAAAGTACTAAAGACATCGTTGAATTGGTCCATCCGCTCATAGTGGTTCACTTGAATTGTTTTGAAGCGACAAGAATACTTTATGTGCGAAAAACAATCCAAAATAACAAGTTTAATCGATATATTCTCCTCCGTCTTGTCAGTCTATGGTGCGCGTTCACGAGAGCACTTCGACGTATGCGCATTCGGTTTGTACACATGACAGAGGAGAATATATCGATTCAAGTCATTATTTTTCTTTGTGTTTCGCACATAAAGTATTCTCGTCGCTTCAAAAAAATTCAGTTGAGCCACTATGAGCAGATGGACCGATTTAACGATGTCTTTAGTACTTTTCTGGACCTTGACAACAACTATAACCATGATGTCTATGAGGAGGCCTTGAAATCTCTCGGATGTCCCTAAAATATCTTTATTTGTGTTCCGAAGATGCCGGGAGATCTTAAAACATGTTGAATGTCATGTGGGTGAGTCAAAAATAACACAATTTTGATTTTGAGCTGAACTTTTCCTTTAAAGTTAATCTATTCTAACGAGCTTTTTATAGTCTATTGTATATCCCCATTTAGATACTTAAATAAACGTGTGTGAGGGGGTTGGGAAGGGATGGTGTCAGTTAGAAGGTGTGTTAACACAAAGAAAGCATTATCTTCACCGGTGCAGAAGATAAAATAATACTGTTCATATTCTAAGAATCAATGTTGACAAGGGCCCATTTTGTTAATGCCGGACAGTAAAACTATCCTAACACTGTCAGATGATTATTCATTATTATATTATTTATTTGTTCGACGCATAATTTTTTCATTACGATCAGATGGAAGGCAAAACTAAAATTGGCCTCTATGATGACAGACATTTCAGTCTCAGTCATTTGGCAAACGCCCTTGAAGAGATTGACCAGCCAAACACGAGCCATCAATCATTCCATACTTGCTGTCATTCAACAGTACAGGCCAATTTCATATATTTTCCATTTTTTTCACAATATCTTATTTAAATTTAAAATGGTTTTGTTGTTTGTTAGTTGCTCAGGCCGTTACTGCATTAAAATCAAATGATTTTTCTTTACATCTTATGGTTCCTTTTAAATGAACAGCAAGACTAGGAAAATAGCCATGTAGGAAATAGCCACTGGTACTGTTTGTTCAAGTGTCTATTCAAACCAATGCCATCAGATTATTATGGTGGATGCTGATACTTGGTCCTTTATTCAGGCTGCTTTGTGGTTTTGCAGTGGTACGCAGCTCCAGGCACACGCCAGATGATCAGGGGAGGAATACAGGTCCCCTGGGACCGAGTCATGTGACCAGCCCATGCCACGTGACATCAGCGGCAGATGGCATGGGTACCAGCTCTGGCAGTTGGCATCAGTGTCATTTCTCTTAGCGCGAGACAAGGAGAGCAGTGGGGAGGTGAGAAAAACGCACGAGCTGTTCACCTGCTAAAAACCGAGCTGAAAAAAATTCAAAATAGGAAATATGAAAACCGTCATCTGACGCCATCATAATCCAGGTAAGAATGAAAGGTTTTTTAAGGGTAAGAATAGACATTTGTTCTATTCGATTGTAAGACTGTGCCTGCACGTTTTTTTTTTTTTGTCTTTTAAGTCTTTCATTTTAGAAATACATAATCTTTTGCATTTTCACGCATGAAAATACATTTTACAGATTTCAGTGTTGCATTTCTGTGCAACATGGTTGCATTGCAGTATTTGTTATATAATCTTCATATTAATGTGTGAATTGCTTTGATTAAAGAGTCAACATCACTGTTGTTTGCTATCACTCATGAAATTCTGTCGGACTTGTCACAATTGATGCATAATTTTAACATTACTATTAATGTAACATTTAAGCTGTTTTATGTTTTCAATGCTTTATTTTGATTGTTTTTTATTTCTGAATGATTCAGAAGATCTGTTATCTTCTCATCATTCGCAGTAAGAGCACAATGCTGACTCTGCCATTCGATGATCCTGTCATAATGAACAGTCAATTTGGGGGAAACTTTTCACGGGACTGCATGGGTGAAATGAAGGTCAATAAACAAGAGCCGTTCAAAAAGGAGGATACCCTTTCCCACATGATGGAGGACGACGATTCGGAGAAGGAGGACGACGAAAGGGAGGACGGACAAGACGAGAACGGTCTGCCGCGGCGCAGAGGGCCTCGGAAAAAGAAAATGACCAAAGCTCGGTTCGACAGGGTCAAGCTGAGGCGCATGGAAGCCAACACAAGGGAGAGGAACCGAATGCACGGTCTGAACAATGCCCTGGACAGCCTGCGCAAGGTGGTTCCCTGCTACTCCAAAACCCAGAAACTGTCAAAAATCGAAACTTTGCGACTGGCCAAGAACTATATCTGGGCACTTTCTGAGATCCTGAGCATGGGGAAGAGGCCTGACCTCCTGGCCTTTGTTCAGACTCTTTGCAAGGGGCTCTCCCAGCCCACCACCAATTTAGTGGCCGGATGTCTCCAGCTGAACTCGAGGAACTTCATCTCGGATCAGATCAATGGTGAGGCTTCCTTCTCTGGTAGATCACCCTATGACTCCATGTACACTACCTATCACAGTCCTGGTGTGGTGACGCCATCTGGACACAGTAATAGCGCTATAGATGCCGTTAAACCCTTCAGGCCGTTCAACTACTGCAGCTCCTACGAGTCTTTCTATGAAAGAGTCTCTCCTGAATGCACAAGCCCTCAGTTCGACGCTCCCTTAAGCCCTCCTATTAACTTTAACGGGATATTTTCCCTTAAGCACGAAGACCCGATCGATTATGGCAAGAGCTGCCACTATGGCACGCGTTATTGCGCGGTGCCACCGCGCACCTCCATCAGCCAGAGCGCACGGGGCTCCTCTGATCTCCATTTCCCATATGACGTTCACCTCCGCGGCCAGTTTTACCCGGTGCAAGATGAATTAAACACGACTTTTCATAACTAATGAGAGAAAGTCAAATGTGACTATGGGTGGGTAATGACTGAAATGCAGGACTTTCAATCGCACATGTATTATTTATATAGCCACTCTCTGCGCTGGGTTTGGGCCATCTGATGTTTTATTATTTATCCGTTTTAATTAAATGGAAAATGCGCTTAAAGAAATCACAGTGTTCATAAGTGAATGTGTATTATTTTAAAATGCCCGAAAAAAAGTGTAATAATTGATGGTGGAAAAGCCACTGAAGTGTTTCAGTCTTATTGGCCTGTGAGTTTGATCTTTGTTTTCAGTAAAAAAAAATTGTAAACCTGTATGAGTATTTACAGGCTTGCAAATGTGTCAGGTTAAAAGGCAAAATTGAGATTTATTCAGTTATTTATTTATTTATTCGTTATCAATTTTAATATTTGCGGTGAGAATTTAGTATAAGCGGAAAGCAATAACTGCTTATAGGGTGCTGTATAAATTAAGTGTTGAAAATTTTTGAAAAGCAAAAGTGAATCATTTTTTAATAATAACGATTATTCGTTTATGGAAGTAAACAGAACAGTGCGAAGTTTATTTAATTTAAATTCATAATTACAAACAAAAATAAATTGATTCATTGCCTGCTTTTTGTATATATTCAATTAGTATACTAATAATAATAATAATAATTAAAAAAACGTAATTACCGTAATAAAAACCGTAATTACTTATAATAATACATCTAAGACCACAATAAAAAGGCATTAAGTGAAACTATTTCTTTTCCAATAAAAGATGATATAATAAAAAATATACAGGCTATGAATGTTATCCCTAAAAATGGTATAATTATATCATGAATTAATAGCTGACACATTAGCGTGGTCCTTTGATTATAATTTATGTAATTTAACTCTATAAATGTTGACAATCGAGTTTTGGGCGTCTTCTTTTTCAACACCAATCACATTTATCTGCCCATAATTTTACTGATGGATGAATTTGATTATCACAACATGATAATGGTGTTATATGCAACAGATTGTTTGACAGTTCTGACTTTTCTCAAATGTAAAGTCCTCAATATAATATTGGTGGCATTGCGTACAATCTCGGAGGAATCACGTATTGTAAAAAATGCAATTAAACCTTGCAAATTTCTAATGGAAAGGTCTATGCCCTGTACAGTGAGCTCATGTCGGGAATACCTGCCTTAATATATTTGTTACAGATCATTAATGCGAAGTGATGGACGTCTTTAGTGGATTCGTGCATTCTAATTTTTATCACCAAACGATTTTTTGTGTGCAAAAATGACTGAATGCTCTAAACTGGTCTTGTGCCGACTGTCAAGCTGTTTTGTACAGTACAATAAAGTTTAATTGATTGCAGTTCTTTCTTGAAATCACTATTCAACACCAAGCTAAAGAGTACATTGCAATAGAAAAATCTTAATGGAAAAAAACACAAAGTGAACATAAATACAAATATCCTTTTGTGTCAAAAGAATAAAATGAAATACCCAAATACAATGTCGCATTTCGTTCTTATAGGCATAAAATGTAATCAAAATAATATACTGATAAAAATGAATGAACGCTTTTAAATATATTAAGTGTAATGTTAAAAAAGTATAATGATATAATATTTAAGTATACAATTTTTAAGTAAAATATACATAGTTTTAAAGTAAAACAAATCATAGACTGCATCAATATACAGATTTTTTATATAAAAACGAGATGTTCCTTATGTTATTCAGGGTGGGTTTGGGAAAGTGAAAGTAGTCTGGCTCCGTGTCTGTAAATTCACAACCGAGCTGGATGTTGGCCAGACAGCGACAGACTGCGGATCAGGAGTCTGCATCCCTGAATCTGCTATTCCCCCGGCGACTGTGCATTGTCATCCCCAGAAAAATCTCCGTGACAGCATTCAGAAGCAAGACAATACAGGGTACATCAAGAGGTTCAAAAAACTATAATTGTCATAAAATAATCCTGTCCATTATTGACAGTTAGAGATAGATATATTCTATAATAATCTATATCGGAAGGATGGATAATTTTCTATAGCCTATGTAACAAATTAAGTCGTTATGATAATTTCCAGTTAATCACGCAGTGGCCTATCGACACCTAATGCTTTTGACAGGTGTGAGCATTGTACCTGCGCATTTACCGATTCTCCGCAGTGAGATTCTTGATTTGCCGTGCGGGGATGTTGAGGTGTCAGAAAAACCCCACAGTGGCGATATTTCACACGACTCGGAGAGAGGCAGAACATATGCTACCCTAGAGACAAAGCTGCCATCAAAGAACAGTTTAGAAATGAGAAGCAACACTTCGCTTTGCGCGTGTATTTGTGGCCGTTGAAAAGTTCCCATCGTGCGTTTAACACGATCATTGCTTTTATAAAAATGAAATGTGTGATGGAGATGTAATAATGCATTATTCCAGCCAGCCTGTTTTATGTCATTGAAATACTTTTATTTCAGAACAAATAAATCCGGACTGCACACGCTCTCAAAAAAATCAGATTCTGTATAGTCACAGTTTCGAACAGTAATCAGTGCCTGCATATGGTGTATACACAGATTACACTTTCTTTATATCAAATACTTTCTATTGTATTGTATTTATATATAATGTTATAGGATAGTGTTTAATTGTAAGTTTAGTTTAGTTTAGTTTAGTTAATATATTGTATTTACAGTTTAGTGATAAAGATCAAATCGTTGTTTGGCTAAAAGTGATTGTAAGTAATACATTGTTTTCCAGTACACCATATAAAAATATAAATGACAATTTCTCTGTAATATATTTTTCTTTAAAGGATAGTTAACCCCAAAAACTGTCATCATTTGTCATTCTTTTATTCCTCATGTCATTTAAAACCTCTTCATTATGTAGAACACTAAAGAAGATATTTAGAGAAATGTCCCAGTGGTTTTGTGTGCATACTCTGTAAAATGAAGGTCAATGGGGGCAAATATTTTTTGGGTTACCAGTTTTCTTCAAAGTATCTTGTTTTGCATCTGTAGAAGAAAGAAGTCGTGACATGAATGACATGAGGGTGAATACGATGAACATGACTTGTTGGGGTAAACAGTCAATTTGGTTAAAACCTTCATATCCAGTATAGTTGATCCTTGCACAAATCCCCAAAATTTATCGTTTGACCAAAATATGATTTTAATCTTTTTTGGGGGTGAATATAGGCTAACTAATGCCTCAGCTACATTTCTTTTAAAAAAGACAAAACATTGCAGTATAAGTTATTAAGGTATACCCCGTTCAACTGTGTGACCACTAGCCCCGGTATGCTCTTACATGTAAGTGTATCAGTATCACCGGCTATTGCCTTTGACCTGTGTTTAAACTCTGGCTTATTCTTTAATTGTTACAAAGACACATATTTTTAGTTTTTGAGATTTTTGTGAATTATACATCTCATTTGAATGGATCCAAGTTGTTGTATTTTAGATGTTGAATGTTTGGATGAGGGACAGATGTGTGTGGGTGTGTTTGCATGAGTGTATATATGTGTAGGCGTTCATTTGTGTGTGTGGATGCTTGGAGGTGAAGTATAGCCTACTACAATACAATGTTCGTGACCACTCATGTGATGCTCCAGTCTGTGTTGTGGTGATGTCACCCCTTCTGTTCCAAATCCTATACTGAGGGAGGATTCATACCAAATCAGATATAGAATGTCCAGCATGACATGTTTGTGTAATGAATGTTTCTAAGCTCATATGCCGGCGTGCTTCAGAGGGAGTTGTTTGACCGTACTTGTTAATAAAGGTTCACTCGGTAGCATTCTCTAACTCACACCTGAGAGCCTCAGAGACCATTTCTGGAATAAATAGCTTGTTAATAATATGAGTAATTAGGTACGAACAATGTAGAGCGGGTGTGATGTTGATGCATCTCCGTGAGGCACTTTTAATGGGTGTTGTCATATGTTAGTCCCATTCCTGCTCGCTCTATCCGTCTCGTTCCCAAAAACCTCCACAAGTCCTGGGTCGCAGATGGTGTGGGACACAGAATTTTCCTAATAATCTTTTTCTTTTCAGTTTTTTTCATGCAGAGTGCTGGTGGCTTAGGGATTTCTCATTTTAATTAGAAGGTTTAAGGAGATAAACCCCTTTGAAAAGCGTGTCCTATGAGAGGAGGTGCAGGTGATCCTCCCAACAGAAGCCTCAACCACGTCATCAGCCAGCTTCTCATTTGCATATTAGATTGGTGTCAGGTTGGCACCCATTCTGGCTGAGACGAACGCCCCTATTTCTAGACTTGGCACGATCTGCGCATATCCTGGCACGGGATGTGAATGTGTTTTCAGCACGAGGGGTCCGGGGTACTTGATCTCTCTGTTATTATCCGGCCCTTACATTTGACCCAGGAGCTTAGCGGAGACTCGTAGGTCTGTTTTGTGTGTTTCACCTTGTGTGATCGATCGCAAAGTTGATTTTGTACGTTTATAATCTGACCCTCGTTAGGAGTGAAGTCATTTGAATTTCATCTACAGCTGATTTTCGGCTAGTTGGCAGAGAGCGTGACATCAAGAGGCCCTAGAGCTCGTGGATCTAGTCGGTCGTTAATGTGAATTTCAAAACCTAATATTAAAAATGTATGAACTCTTCCCATTTGGACAAATTATATGAAGTTTGTCTGAATTAGATATTGGCTAATCACAGGCACATTTAGCAACCATTAAAAGCCAAAGTTGGACAGTGAAGTAATTTGTATTCTGGCTTAAATCTAGACTAAAGGAGTAAAGTTAATGACCGGCTCTGATAAATGTCTTCACTTGGACTCTTGTGCACATTTTAGCACACAGATCAATTCAGAATTTTGTTTTATATGGATTGGGATATTATCACATGCTTCAGGGGGTATTAAGGAATACATTTGACCTAAAAGTCTTCAACTATTCAGTCTGTGCAGTCAGTTATTGTATATTTTAACACACTGACTGGCAAATGAAACGGCAGTTCTGATCTAAAGTACTGCTTGCTTCACACTGAGATTTATGTGAGACAGTGCTTTTTCAAGGCTGAGATGCTTTAGCTTCTATTATGTATTTTGTATCACATAAAATGTACAGATGTTAAGCATTTTAACTGCGATTGTCTGAGTTACAAAACATTACAGTAATTTATTAGTAACTTAATGACTAAAATGCTGTTCGTTTTTGCAAAAACAATAAGCAGTATCACAATATGTGCTGTGATGAAAATGTCCTTTATTAATGGTTAAAAAAGATGGCACATTGCTGATTGAAAACAAAGAACATGTGCGACTGTGTCTCTCTGAATGCGTGTCTTTGTAAATGGCACAGACACAAGGCACAAGGACCAAATGGTCTCTTGGCACTGAATTCAGTGCCATAAATGATCACTACAGTTAATGGTGAAGAAGATCTCAGATGAAATTCTCTCCCATTCTGTTCCCACAGAGCCAGCAGTGCAGCCCCAAGACACTCACAGATCTTGACCAAATTTAAACTCTAATAATGCACACAAGTTTTCAAGCTTGCACATATTGAATTATAGTTCAGGGTTATATAATCTTGTTTTATATAATGATATGATAACTAAGACACTATATCTGTTCCTGAAGCACTTTGTGTCTTTATACTGTATTTTAACAATCAGAATGTTAAATGGTTGTGCACTTTTTTCTTTCTTTCTTTCTTTCTTTCTTTCTTTCTTTCTTTCTTTCTTTCTTTCTTTCTTTCTTTCTTTCTTTCTTTCTTTCTTTCTTTCTTTCTTTCTTTCTTTCTTTCTTTCTTTCTTTCTTTCTTTCTTTCTTTCTTTCTTTCTTTCTTTCTTTCTTTCTGGAGGAGGAGCGCTCATGTCAGTTGTACTTTGTAGTTTGCAAATACTGTATATAATATCCGTCCTATTTATTGCACGTGTTATGTTTTGTTGTAACTGTCATTCATACCTTGTTGTTGATTTTCTTTTATAAATATAATTTCGTATTAGAACTGGTATTTGAGGGTCAACTGTATGTAAATAATCTTTAGTCAAATTAGCTAAGCAGGGAAATGTGGTCATCAGGGAGCGAGAGAAACAAATAGATAGTATTTGAAAGGGACTAAAAGTAAATCGATTCTAAATAGCCTCTAATGGTTGAAGAAGGAGCGATGTTGTTGTTAGAGCATTTATTAGTTGGTTGTTATTTATTTCTGTCTGTGTGATTTTCTTTGTATGAGACATGCCAACACAATCTTGCAGGAATTTGTAAATATTTAACGATTTGGCTCATTTATATGATCTTGTTTGGACGTTTTAGTATGATTTGCTTTTGCGCCAGTGACGTTAGGTTTGGGGTGGAGTTAGAATCGGGACTTCAGTATTCCTTATTTTTAATAATCGTATGTTTTCGTTCGATTCACATTGTAGGAATAAATACGAATTAGCCAATAGCCACTTCGTAAAATAGTTGCGTATTCCTGTGAGATCAGGTTGGACATGCTTCTGTATGCATATAATATCAAATGTCTTAAATGTTTATGATGGTCCTGTATTGAATTATACCAGCGCTGGTAACATTGTGGATATATGAAGCTGACTTCAACCAAAATATGTTTTGTTATATATTTACGTTGCTTACACAAAATGTATTTCATATTTATGTAGCTGGAACTGTATCTCAGTGCTCACCAACACTTAGATCAGCCTGATGAAACAAACACGACTTTTAACTCATAATACAGAGACGGTAAACAGCGTATCCGAGATTTCGAGTGTCAAAGCACGTACCGTGCTGCACGTTTCGTCTTACTGTGTCACGATGCAGTCAAACAGAAGCAGTTTTGCCTCCGTGTAATAAAGTGCTGTGTAGCTTTAAGCAAGAGTGCTTTCCTTTCTCTTTTAACAAAACATTTTCAGATACCATCAAACTGACAAAAAAAGTGTGAGAGGATTATAAAAAAGCAAAGATGGTGAGCCATAAACAGGCAGACAGGTGTTGATGATGCAAATGATTCGGATGACAGATGGTTAGCGACTCAATCACTCACTGTGTGGATAATGGATAGAGGTGATCAAATCCCTCTGTGAATTTGGGACTTTCTTTAGAACTTTCTGCATCTATATCACCATCAAACACTTCCTGAGCAGCGCGGCTCCACTGGAGGGTGGAATCGATGTGCTGGAAAGTTCTGAAAGACTATTATGTCAGAAATGTTTGTTCTCTCTTTGCCTTCAGGTGTCAACTCTTTATGCAACTCACATACACAGTAATGAGGAAAAACAGATTCAACTTCCTGTGTTTAAAACTCATGTCAGAATATTCTAAAAACATACCAATGCATGCTGCGTTTCCTTAAACCTTCTGAGACGCCCTCGGGACATTCAGCTCTATCACGCTGTTCCGAATCATCTCTGTGCCAATGGTTTAGATGCAAATCAGCCTTTTATCATATACAAAAGCTGAACAAATATGGTTTGTTAAAAAAACATCCCATGAGTATTTTTGAGTTTGTTCATTCAAAATCATCTTTAGGATATTTTTCTTCTTGAAGACCTGCAAGAGACAAAACATCTCCTGGTGGGCAATTATCCACAATGACAAAGCCCTTCTTAATATTCTCCTTCCTATATTCCACAAAACATAATAAAAATGTCAAAACAGCAAAAAGTGACATGCATTAACAGAATAAAGTCTCATCACCCTCAATTCCACTCTATAAATCTGACGAATGAACGTGTAGGGAGATGAGACTGTTTGAAACATAGCTCTCTAGAATATGTCGAGCATATGTTACGTACTAGAGCTCAAAACATCTTAAGATCTGTGATCAGGTTAAGCCTATGGGTAATTTCTCTATTTCAGAACGATTTTAATGGACCACTCAAACGTGTTTGTCAATCGCTGTCACTTCCTAATTGCACCATATGCAACGAAACGCATTTCTCTTCAATTTAAAATGACAACGAAATAAATAAATAAAAACACCCCACCTTCATATTCTTTGATCTGAACATTTGTTTGACGCATTCACAGCGATGCTATGTTAAAACTGTCATCACGCTCATAAGTTCATAAATCAATTCTGATGGATATGGCACACTTTAAATAGACAATAGACAGCTCCAATAAAACAATTGCAATGTCCTCAGCAACCTTTTTTTATTCTTATTGGTGTGCGTCAACGCATTTTGGGTTGAGCTTTGGTGCGCGTGTGGTTGCTGTGATGTGTTCAACTCAGCGTTTCGTGTCCTCGCACCATTATGCAAATAATAAAAAAGAGCTAGAGATGGACCGATATATCGGCCAGTAATCAGTATCGGATATATCCAGTTAATCAAAAAAGGACAGGAAAATGCAATGAATTTGTAGAAAGACAGCCTTGTATGTAGAAAATGAGAGTTTGGTTCCAAAATGACATAACTCGGTTTTCAGAGTTTTTCAAAAATCATATTTTTTTATTGTGCATTCCAATTAATATCTATCAAACTGCAGTTGGTTTGTTTTGATTTAAGCCATAATAACTCAAAAAATACAGCTAACTAACACAATAAAAACATGATAACACTGAGTTATCTCATTTTGGAACCAAACTCTTCATGTTAAGAAACATTACCAGTTTGATGTTCAATATTAATAGTCATTACATGAATTAATAACATTCAGAAAATTTGGTATCGGTGCATCTCTAAAAAGAAACATAAAAATGTACTTTTAAAATATCTATTAATGTGCTTATACTGCAAAAATGTGGTTGCAATTAAATACTTAAACACATTAATGCCTGTTTAGATGCATGTTTGCGTGTTTGTTTGAGGTGAACTAGGTTGCGACGGTATCCTCGGGCCTTGTGTGCCAGTCTGTGCTGTTACACCTTGCTGCCTGTTAAGATTGGCCTGCAGAGACGACGGGTAGCACTGTCTGCCAGCCCCCGAGAACAGCAAGCAGGGAAGACTGCCAACAAAATACCCAGGAGAGGTTGGAAGGGGCCGAGGGCAGACACGCACACACACAGCCTTCCACTGGAGCTCATTACAGCGCTACCTCGACACGATAACACAAACGTGGATCACGGTTCCACAAAACCATATACCGCGGCCTGTTTTCAGATGATCCGCGTGTGTGCGCATGCAGAAATGTGCCACTTCTTTTATTTTTCATTTTCGACTCTATAGCAGTGGATGGTGGAATGTAAATGAGATGGTTATTACAGCAACGTTCATCAAGCCGGGCTGGAGAGACTTCAATAGCTTGATGAATATGCATGCAAATTTGTTAATTAAGTTAATTATTCTGCTGAAAATTCATTTGTCTTCCAAGGACTTTTTTGCAATGATTTTAACATGCTTCTCTCATTTGTCATGCTCTATGCTGTTTAAAAGCACTTTGGTCCACTTTTTAAAAGTTTGACAGTGCTGGAATGAGAAGGGAAGACAGGTTATTTTTAAAAGAAGGATTTTTGTGGCAATGTGAAATTCTGCCATTCTGTCTTTTGGTTGAGGTGAAAAGCCAAATTCTTAATTAAACACTGCATTTTAAACACATGCAATACCAGCCAACTGCCAAATATGATGTGCTTCACAATACCTGTAAGTGTTTGCTAAAGAAATGCAACGGTTTCATTAACATCATGATTTTTGTCTGTTGCATTAGCATGTGCTTCAACACGCTGCTCGTTTGGTTGTAACCTTGCTTAGCAATTAAGTGAGATTTGGATTTAAAAATTGTGTGAAACGCTTCAATATTAATTATGATTTGTGATTGAAACACTGATGATAAAATGTTGTAAATAGCCTACACTCTGAAGATGAACACATCAGCATGTAAATGTATTAATGACTATTTCCGTAATTAGTTTAAAAGGAATCTTAATAAAAGAGCTGTTTGGAATAAGTAAGGCTCATTAGAATTGTGTAGAAGTGGGACAGTTTTACATTCTGAGATGTACTATAATGATCTTTTCGATCAAGAAAAGTATTTATTTAGTCAATTAGGATAGTTATGGCCAGTTATGTCATTTCACACAAAAATAAAATTCTGTCATTAATAACTCTCTAGTTGTTCCAAACCTGTAGTTTCTTTGTTCTGTTGAACACAAAGAAAGATATTTGGAAAAATGTTTGCAACTTACATTTCTGGGGCATCATTGACTACTATGGCAGAAAAAACTAAAATAGAAGTTAAATGCCAGAACTTTTTGATTTCCTAAATTCCTCAAAATATCTTCTTTTGTGTTAAACAGAACAAAAAAAAACAGATTTGGAACAACTTGAGGGTGAGTAAATCATGTAGTATTTTTGCATAAGAAGTTTTGTATTAATACATGCATTGTTTTCTGAATTTAGCAAGGCTGTTTTTTAACCCTTTTTAAAGAGCATAGTTTCAATTCAGCGTGCTTTATTGGCTTGACCAAAGAAGAAAATTATGGTATAAAAAGTGTTTTTCTTCTTTAAATAAGCATGTTACAATTAAAAATATCTTTAGTATTAATCGTTAGTCAACCATTAACATCATTTAGTTTTAGTGAAACAAGTATGCATCAAATACATGTCAAAAGTATTTGGACATCCCCTTCTTGTAAAAAGTTTGGCTTGAAAAATTTGATAAGCTAAACCATATTTGGTCTTTGTTCTAGAAAATGTTGTGCCTCCAGTTTTGTGGCAAAGGTTTGTTAAAAGCACTTTGGTCTGTTTTAGCCATGCTGACTGTCATCCAAACATCACAAATCACCAAAATTACTTGACATCATCATCACCATAATTTATCTCACTGATGTTTCAGTGTTAATAGTATATTTTGCAATAGGGTGATGCAGATATATAATATAATATAGTGTATTATATTCTCTATAAAGGAGAATTAAACACTCACATCATCAATAGTTTTGTTACACACAGAAATAAACAAAAAGCATAATAAAACAACAAAGCTCCAAACATTGCAAATATCAAATTCCCAGTCCAAGGAATTAAAACGAGAACATCGCAAACAGCTATTGTGTCTTCTTTCCAAGATGGCGTTCTGTTCTATTTGTCCGTCTGTATATCTCATTTCTGACTGTGTCTGTGTATCCGTCAAGTTGTCTGTCTGTGTGCGACAGGAGGTTGTAAATCACTTGGAATCTTTCAGAAATGCAGTGAGCAGCTAGGCAGCTCTGCAGGGGGTCGTCATCTTCCCTTTCTCAAAACACCATCCCATACAGACTGGGCCCAGCACATTCTGCAGCGGCTGGCCAAAAACACATCGACACACATGTGCGTTCCTCATGTATGGAGCATGTGGAGGAGAAAGCTTATGAGTTTACCATATTCTCATTGCATAATAGAAAAGACAGATATAGACAGATGTTTAAAAGGCCTCGGACTCAGTTTTCTAAGTTGCCATGTCATTGCATTTTGAAAGGTATTAGAAACCTTTACATTTACACTTTAATCCAGTGACTTACAGTGTACTTTTTAATCAGATATGTGTTCATACAACCTCTACTGAGCTACATGAACACAATTAGTTGACTGAACGCATGTAGTTCACTGATTTAGTACTCCACACAAGCAACAATCACTCACACGCATCACACGACACACTAAGCACACGAAAAGGTGAGAGACTCCGAATGGCCGACTCCCCATAGAGCTTGATCTTAGCATGTTTTAAAGTAAACAAAGAAATTATTTTATAAGCACTAAAAACAGCACATGCCGTAAATAGTAAATTATGCATTTTCATTAGCGAATAAAATACTAGTCAAATTTTCTCTCATCAACATATTCAATCAGGTTTTTTTTAAATGCATTTTAGAGTTGCTTTACATAAAAGTAGATTTAATAGAGCTCGGAATTTGGCATCACTAGGTTATTTGCTGCTTGGATACTGGTCGCCAGCTAGATCAACCCAGTTAACAAAAATAGGTTCTGAGAATGTTTTGCTATTAAGCTGCAATGTTATTTCTGAATGTTTTCAATGTTTTCAACAAAGCAAGAATGCTGTTCTTATATCAACGTTTTATAACGTTTGATAAAATGCTCTTTTAACGTTACTGCGAGAACATTTTGATCATTTCAAAAGAAGGTTAGCCAAGACGTTCAGTGTGACAACATTATCCAGACAGTGCTATGTTGTACCTCTAGGCACAGAGCATTGCTTAATACGTTATATGTGTCTCCACTCTCCTGTCAAGCCCGTTTAATATTTTGGCCTTTTCCTTAAGCTTTAACTTTACTCGGTGAAAACACGCAGGGTGTCCACAATGACCCACAGTCCCCTGAGGAACTGGGATAAAAATTACATGAGACGTAATTACCATCTAGTTGGTTGTGTCTCACCAATTAACCCCTGTATATGTCTGAAAACCACACAAAGTGCAATTGTGAACTTTTGCGTGCATATGGTGCACAGACATTCTGCATTACTCTCTTCTCATATCTAAAAATGGATCACTCCGAGAAACATATTGTAGCAGCGCCAGACCGTCCGTTTCCCTGGCAGCTGCCGACATTGTGAGCATGAGCCAATGAAAACCCATACTCCCCTGTTCCTTATTTTAATTGGGATATTTTAGCGCTATTAGCAGAAAAGGCTGTGTGTACGTGCCACACCTCCATCCCCAAACATCACAAGCACCTTCGGTCACCAAACCAAGTATGGCCTTGCATCTCAGGCCTCGGGTGTCTTTCAAACGATACGTACGATGCCGTGAATACGGGAACTTTGGTAGATGGAGGCTGAGTTTAGAGTCGAGCACAAGAACTGGATGGACGCCATCGTTCTGAGGAGCTGCTGTTTTTAGGTTGAGTGTGTAAAGTGAAGAGAGGGGGGACGTTTAGGCTCTAAGGGAATCGCACCATATGTTATGTCAGCCTTCATTACAGTATTATAGAAGCCTACAGTGCTTTGCTTTCAACGGAATATTTGATCCGCGTATAGTATAGGATGTGTCTGCTTAAAGATGTGTGCAGAAAACAGCTTTAATATTTGATACTTGTTTTATGAAATATTGCCAAGGTAGGTGTTCACCAATATCAATTATATATCGCCGCCTGGTGGTTTCTGAAGTAATGGCATATAGATGTATTCGTATAGGCAGTGTCCTCAAAGGGACATTCTTATTAGCCACTTCTGCCCTATACCATTTTATTTATTTTGTTAGAATACTAATGGATAAAACAAGTGAGCACATGGATCAAAACAATGAAGGTAGATTTTGATCATAGAGTCTTGGGACATGGGTATTGTTTTCAAATTAGTGTCAATTCACTGCATGTTGTCATTGTGACAACTTACCCCATGCAGTGACATAATATGGCCATCAATAGGGGCATGTTGTCACAGAAGCTCTGTGTAGAGACTCTACGATGTGTGTTACATTTTTTTCAATGCAATTGCAATGAAAATGTCTCTCTTTGGCTTTTTTGTAATCTTCAAGTTATAAATGTATACAGATACTGACTCCACAAAAGAACCACACCAAACCAGCGCTGGTCTCTTTACATTTACCTCAGTCCTCTTTTAACATAAAGCTGGTGTATATACAGTATACATTTCTGTTGGTCAGAAATGACAGTGGTATTCAGATAAAGGAATGGGTGAGGGTCAGGGACTATTATTATTAATTGTTGATATCATGTTGCAGTTAAACACCGTCTGAGGCTGAATCACCGCTTATAGGTGAGCAGAGATGGTTGAGCGCTCAGGAATGCAATACCACGCAAAAAAAAAAAAAACAAGAACAGCTGGCTGGCCTCTGGCTAAACACAAAGCAAAATAATGGAATCTGCCGACTGCCAGACGGACATTTAACAGTTCTGTCCAATTTCAAGCGTGCATGTGAAATTAATACATACGCAAAGCAAATCCTTTCCTTTTCCATATTTAAACACAATAGACGCATACAACTCAGTGAGCTGCAAAATGACTTTTAAACTTACGAACAAAATATCATAAAGATGGGGAAATAAAAGGACTGTCTGAAAAGAGTGGAGGGGAAGAACAGAGTAAAACGTTAGGGCGAAAGAGTGCTGATGCATCGGAGATATCCATCATTAACTCAGTGTGTTTGTCTGCTGGAGGTAATGGAGTGAAGCAGAGGATGGTGGACGGCCCCAGGCATCAGCACATGCGCCGTCTGTTTCCTTCTTTCTGTGAGACACCAGCTATTAAACTGCTGAAACCAGAACTCAGCACCTTATTTTGCCCTAATACACCCTAACGACAAACAATGTCTTTGACTTCGCAAAAAAGTTAACACACTCTTCAGCGGCCAATATGTTGCACAAATCAATTTAGGGACTTTATAATAACAACATGGGCTCAGATAAATTAAAAGGTTCTTTGTCCTTTATATCTATTATGTAAAAGGAAATTTAACTGGATATTGACTAGAAAAACACTTCCCTTGCCATTTTTTTTTCTTCCGGAATACGAGCAATGTTCTCAAAGATATCCGAGGAGGAAATATCAAGATAATTTATACAGGCAAAATACTAATAATCTATAGTTCGTCTGACCTATATTCATTAGTTTACCAGAAAGCTTATACAACAAAAATTTAATCAAAATAGGCAGCTATGTGCACAAAGCATGGCATTATACCATGTTGAAAAAAACTTACATTCTTAATTTTTATGCATGTGGGTCTCTAGCACATTCAAACCAGAAGTTGTGGCATTTTAGTAAAATCAAATTTACATCATGCAATGCATTCTCAAAAAGCAACTCCGTTGCATTCAAACTGTCCATTTAGTTAGCATGTTATTTATAAGTTAAATTTTACCATATACGTGGTGTCTTTTCAAAACCTCAAAATTTGGGTTAAATTATAAAATTCTTTAATTTTAACGCATCTTCAAATGATTCCGCTATGGCAAGTGTTTGAAATTCCCATACAGCCATCTAGTAAACCACACCTTCAAGAGGGACAGCCTGGACACTGCAGACTGGGGTCACAGCTAAAGGAATTTTCAGCCCTGACAAGAATCCAAACGAGAACATTTGATATATTGAACCCTGAAAAAAACAAACAGAGAAAAGACTTTTCTGAAGCCTCTTGCGGTTTAGAATAGCACGGCTAAGGCAAAATTGCTAAATAAGTGCACACGTTGGGTTTGCAATTTTGTTAATCCGGCATAGGTCTATTTACCAAAAGAAAGTATTGATGGCTTTACCCCAAACATTCTTGCATGAATAAAACCACAGGAACATACTTCACTGCACAGATGCTTATTGTAGACCGTAAAGAGCAAATAAAAAGGCCACGAAAACATACAAAGTCACACAATTTTATTGTCATCGATAAAAAGATATTGTGCAATCAAGTGTCTAACATAAAACGCTCACTAGCATCAGCAATAAAGATTCAGTGTCTAACACAGACCAGTCTGGTTTTAGCAGCCTGCTTGAGGTCATTATGAAGATTTGAGCTTGGAATGACAGTAAAAACAACAGCTTTACCCTGCAGTCAGTTTTCTAGCATGTTCCACAAAAACCCTGCTATATAGTTGGATTGCTACATGCTGGTGCAGTCCTTAGAAAACCCCTGAAGGGTCCATTTAAAAACCGTGAACCTTCAACTGTTCCTCCTTTACAATGTTGATCTGTAAAACAAAAAAGTGAAAAGGTGTTTACACACAAAAAAAGACTAGTCTAATCACTCAAATACCTTTTAGAAATTTAAGCAATAGTTACCTCCATCAGAAACTGACAAATGTTCTTCCTCTGGTCACCTTGCAGTTGAATCACCTCTCCATACTCTGGATGCTCAATCACTGTACCATTGCAGGCAAATTTCTATAGAGTGAAAGTGCACGGTTAAAACCACCATTTTAACACATTACGACCCTAAAGGACTTTAACTACAAGCAGAAAATACCTTTTTAAAGGCTTTCACCAGTTTCTTTTTATCGTAATCATCAGCAATGCCCTGCACTGTGGTCAATGTCTTGCGCCCGTTTCGTTGCTGGATCCTTATGTGGATTTTATCTTCTGTCCCGGCCGGGAGCAAGTCGTCACCCTTAGTTGCATCAGCAAAGGGATCTACAGAAATAAATAAAAACCGATGAAGATAAAGCAAAGACTTTTTTCAGACTGCAAGTAACAAAAACAATAGCACATGCGCACGCATCCACGAGGGGTGGGTTTTGTTCCACGAGTAGGCCTAACGTTACGTGAGGTGAACAAAAGAGGAAGCACCAGCAATGTTTAGATTTCCAATAAATGGGATATAATTTTTTATACTAGCATGCCGAACATAATATTTTGCATGCGGTTATTGTAAGATCGACACAAACACAACGATACCAATTTTGTGCGATTTTCCTCACACGCAAAAGGTTAACGTACTTTTTTAGAACATGCCTTTTAAACCTTTTACATAACATTTTCATTTCTTTCGATATTCTTTTGTTGCATTAAAACTCATGCGCGCCGTGCTCAGACTGTCTGAAAAACAACCTCGTGCACGATGCTTTAACTTACCGAAAGACTGGAGGTTCTGTATATTGGACATGCGATAATACTGCGAGAACTTTAACGGATGAATATGCCGGCAAACAAGGCCGTTTAGAGATCCTTGTTTTTTTGTGTGTGTGTTAATTTAGGTTGTTTAAACGAGATTGGAATCAAAAGCAGAGATCGGCTTTGTACTTCGTCTGATGCAACTTCCAGTCTCTGCGTAGACTGTGAAATAGCGGAAGTGCTTAAATGCGTCACCGAGCGCAATGTTAAAGGCCTTTTGACATATTTCCAGGTGCATTCAATTTAAGATTTTTTAAATGCTTATGTTTGAAAGATCATCAAAATAGTTAGATGATCTCATTGGACGAACAGCTCTGGTTGTTTGTTCCTAAATTAAAAGCAAAGTTTTTATGCATTTGTGTTTTTTATGTGATCAAAATAAAATGACTCGTTCTTGTATTTGTAAAAATGAACAGGTTATCATTCTAATTATCAGTTGTTACGTACTGCCACTGCATTCTCATCCAGATGGTTTAATTTAGACGTAGAATACTAATGGGATCATTTTCTAGCCCGTACAAATTTCATGTAATTTAACCCGGAAGTAAAGCTGAGTCTAGTCTCAAACCGCTTTGACGCTGAATATTTTCACACTAAAGCATACCATTTATCATCAAACTGTTAATTTCTCCAAACGGGGTGCATTATATAAAAATTAAAGTACATCGTGGTATGCTTTTTCATCAAGATGTTGTGACTAGAGGCTGCCAATGAGACCCCGATGGAATTTACTTTTATTTTGCTTTGCTAATGAAAAGCCACGATTTTGATCAAATGTACAATACAATTTTAAATTTAAAATGTGCTTTTTTAGTTTGCATTCTTCTTAAAGCGATTTTTATTGTCAAGCATTTTGGCCAAGAGCTGTTCATAGAATGTATCCAAAATATTTTTCTGATGCATTATGGTACTTCTGGCAAACTAGTCCTGACCGCTCCTCGCCTTTTGTCCAGGAGGTGGCAGTAACGAGAACTAATTGGGGATTTAAACATCCACCGAATAAGTGAAGGCTAGTACGTAACAGTGATTAGTTCGGTGATTTTAACAACGCTTTTCATGCCCTTCAATAAAATAAAGGCGTGGAGAAACCGGTTATATTAACAACACCGCTAAACAAAAACCGAGAACATAACACTGGCAGCGGATCTGACAAGAGCAAGAAATCTCTCAACCAGAACTCAAGGGAAAATATGTTTTCTCTACCTACAACCTTTCAGTCCCAGGTATGAATGCAAGAAGTCGTGTTAAACACTTACTTTCCAACCATTTTTAATAAGTGTAACAAAATAAAAATGTTAGTGGCGGCATGTAGTCATCAAGTGTATTTGTTTTTATAACAGAAACTTTCATGTTTTTTAATGTAGATCTGAGTAGTTACTTATAACAAGGCATTTGTTGTTATTAAGTATTATTAAATGTTCCTTTCAGATTCTGCCATTTGTTCAGAACATTACATCATCAGATCTAGTTATTACATCAAACCATTGGATTTAGCTAATATGGAGATTTATTGTTATTGATGCTATCATTGTTGTTGACAGATTGACGTTTATTACACATTCAGTCATTAATATACAGATTAGACCTAAATATTGTTAGCTGAACGTGTGAAGTGTTGACCCTCAGGGTTGCTGTGACAATGCTATGTAATAGTAACTTAATTTTGTTTATTCATCAAACGTAGTTGTGTAAGAAGACAGTGTATGTATTTTTAAGAGTGAATGTGTGTGTATGTTTGAGTTGTGTGTCAGTATGTCAGCTGTGACATAACTGTCCTGCAGGAAAGCATATAAACGATCTTTATCAGTATTGTGTCTCAGATAACTCATAACTGGCAATACAATGCACTGGTTTATGTGATATTTTTTAAAATAAGTAAACCAGCGTTTCTACGCAAGTTTATGCAATGTGACCAAAAATCGGTTCTTTCTGTTCTATTTTAGGGAACAGTGCCTTTGACCCATCTTATCAATGTGATCCAGTACTTGAAGAGTTCAGCCAATTCTGCCATCAGCATGTCAGTTCAGAGTTTACAGAGAGATCGTCCATCTGAACATGACCTACTTCACAATGAGGTACAACTGTGACGGAAACATGTACAGAGTTCATGTTTGCATTGCAGACAGAACACACAGCTTGTGAAAAAAACAATGTGTTTTTACAGCCTAAAGCAAACCTGGAGGATCTGTGTCTATCAAAGCTGAGGTCTAGTCACGTACATGATGTTCTAAGAAGACTGATGCCATCTTTAGATCTGGAGGAGAAGACTCTCCGAAGCGCTGTTCAGACCTACACGGAATGGAAAACGTCTCATGTTTCCGCACCCTCCTTCTTCCAAAATAAACATGGTGAACATCACGTAATGACGTCATGCTTGTTATGGAATCCGTATGTTTGACCACGTTGCATATCTGGCCTGTTTGTTTTTGCACCATGTTAAATGTAACGACCTTTCCCACATTTTTGGGAATGTAATTTTTTTGTCTTCTTTCATTTGGTATCATAGGGTTCCCTCACAAACACACTGGACTCTTTGGCTCTTCAGTGTTTCGCAGGCAAAGCTCCAGCCCTCTTCACGCTGTCTGTGCAGATTTGCACCATCTGCAGTGTAATGCAGTGAATCTTTACCTACATGCTAACACAACATGAAGGATTTCTGAAATACTCTCGCATTATACTTACGAATGGTGTTTTGTGTATCTGCATGTTGTCCTGTGTAGTCTGGGTCCAAAACAGAGGTTTCAAGACAATGAGAACCAAGACCAGACATCAGCAGTCTGAAGGTCCAATAGAATCAGCGAATTATACTCCAGTCTTCATGAAGGTTAGTGAATAACATCACATTTTTGTTCACACATTTAATAACACAGTGCTTCTCTCAGGGCGCAAAATGCTTCATTTCTGTGTATTTTCGACAATTGGAAATTCTTCCCCTGCTCTCTCTCTTTTTGTTGGTCGTCTTCTTGTGTCCTTCAGGGTCTCCTTACCAAGGACAAGCAAAACGTTGAAAGTCTTGAGCAGTTATTGAGAAGAAAGAACCTGCCGGTGTCTCATCAGGACGCTTTTAAGACCGGCTTTACAGAAGGCTTCATGAAAGCTCAGGCGCTGACACGGAGAACTCAAGGTGATGCTTTTCAGCTTATCTGAAGCTCCTGTTGATTTTTTGACATTACACACTGACATTTATTAATGGTTTCAATCTACAAATGTCTTTCTTGTGCTCTGTTTTTCACAGACGTTGTAAGGAAGACACGTCTGGTCGTGTTCGTTTTGTTGTTGGCTAGTCTGTATGGACTGTCCAGAAGTCCTTTCTTTTCTGGCAAAGGGTCGTTTTCTGATGCTGGTTTGTTCTTTATTCCTTTCATTTCTTTCATTGTCATTTCTTTCTTTCTATATTTTAATGACAGACATTTTATGTATGCAACATTTTTGTTCTGTAAAATTAGATATATTAACTAATCATTTGCAGTTATTCGCAACCTATTTTTTAAATGACATTGAAATTAAACTGGGTGATTTTAAAAGTGTCTTATTAGAATGTTGAACAATTTTCTGTTTATTCATGGTTTGTTGTATTGATACGCAATGACAGTTAGTTTCCGCACCACCTCTCGCCTGGATTCAGCCATGGATCCCATTCAAATGAAGAATGTCACCTTTGAACACGTGAAAGGTGTAGAGGAAGCCAAAAAGGAGCTTCAGGATGTTGTTGAATTTTTGCGAAATCCCCAGAAATTCACAGTGCTTGGTGGTAAACTTCCCAAAGGTGAGATTCTCGACTGCTTTTTTTTTCGTTAGTTCGTTTTGGGTTGCGGTTGTCTCGGTTTGTAGTTTGGGTTCATGAAGTATGTACCTGTCTTGAGGCATCCTGCTGGTGGGACCTCCAGGAACAGGAAAGACTCTGTTGGCCAAAGCTGTTGCCGGGGAAGCAGACGTGCCCTTTTACTACGCTTCAGGTTCTGAATTTGACGAAATGTTCGTGGGAGTTGGAGCGAGCCGCATTAGGAACCTCTTCAGTAAGTCTTTGAATCTCTTCGAATTAAACACTGAAAACTGTATTCTTATACCACATTGTTAATCTACACTTTTATTTTGCTTGTTTTTCCTCACAGAGGAGGCCAAAGCTTCTGCTCCATGTGTGATTTTTATTGATGAGCTAGACAGTGTCGGTGGAAAGCGAATCGATTCTCCAATGCACCCGTTCTCACGACAGACCGTCAACCAGCTGCTGGCCGAGATGGACGGGTCAGTCTGTGTCTGTGTACTTCTGTATAGACAGATCGTCTGTTTGAAATGATTCACATGGTTCTCTCTTTTTTTATTTCAGGTTCAAACCCAATGAAGGGGTGATTGTGATTGGAGCTACAAACTTTGCCGAAGCTTTGGACAAGTGGGTGTCTTCCATCATCTGTTCATTGCTTGTTTGCATGCATGCAGCAATTCAATGATAATCGATGCAAAGACTCTATATTAATATTCATGTTATAACCAGTGCCTGTGTGTTTCAGTGCTTTAGTCAGACCAGGCAGGTTTGACATGCAGGTCACAGTCCCCATACCTGACGTGAGGGGCCGCACTGAGATCCTGCAGTGGTATCTGAAAAGAATTACAGTTGATTCAGGTAAGAAGGATTTTGAAGGGTGCGTAAAGCTACATGTTTTAAATATCAACTAATGTTTGTAGGAAGCCCTGTGTAATTAGATAGCTTTTGGGTTCACCGGACCTCAATTAGATGCGTTGGGGAGTGTTTACATGAGAGGTGCTTCTGCATCAAAAACAGCTCGATGAAAGTCTTGAGATGCAAACTGTGTGTAATGTTACTTGATTGTAATCCAGTAAATGTTGTGCTTGTGTGTTTTGTAGCTGTAGATCCTGAGATCATTGCCAGGGGAACCGTTGGATTTTCTGGAGCAGAACTGGAGAACCTGGTAAACCAGGCTGCATTGAAAGCAGCGGTAGATGGGAAGAAGCAGGTGACCATGAAGGAGCTGGAGTTTGCAAAGGATAAGATCCTCATGGGTGAGGGCAGTAGGGCGGGGCGCGCTTCTTTCTCTGTATCATGTGATAGAGATTATTGCTGTAAAGTGACTTTTCTGACGGTTTTACCTCTGTCTGTGCAGGCCCGGAGCGCAGGAGTGTGGAGATAGATCAGAAGAACAAGCAGATTACAGCCTATCACGAGTCAGGACACGCTATAGTGGCTTATTACACCAAACACGCCATGCCCATCAACAAAGCCACCATCATGCCACGCGGGCCTTCTCTCGGACATGTGAGTAACTGGTCTCCTGGTCGATTTTTCAGAAACCGGGTTGTCTGAGAGGTATTTCTGTTAGTTACAATTTTGAAGTTGACTTGCTGATACATTTCTGACATCACAAGCTTTCACTTTCACCTGCATTGGACTTAAGTGCTATTCTTAGCTTTACTTGGCTTATCTTTTTTGAGTGTGCAACAATGTGCAGTTATGTTAAGAAAAATGCAACTAGATCTTTACAAGATAAACCTATCATGGTGGTTCCTGTGGTTTTTCTCAGGTGTCATTTCTTCCAGAGAATGATCGCTGGAGAGAGACTCGAGCTCAGCTGATGGCTCAGATAGATGTCAGCATGGGCGGCAGAGTCGCTGAGGAACTGATCTTTGGAAATGACAACATTACCACTGGTGAGATGTGTTTCCAACTGATACTACTTTGATTTCTTGATAGTGTTGATATCATGAACTTCTGCTTGTTTCTCATATAGGAGCATCAAGTGATTTTGATGGAGCCACTAAAATAGCACAGATGATGGTGACACGGTTCGGCATGAGTGACAAGGTACAACAGCAGCATCTGGTCTATACACGCTTCACAAGGATTAAATGTTTATTTGATAAATTGAGTTCTTGAATTGAATCTTGAATTATTATCGGTTCTTAATGAAGATGAAATCTGTCAGGAACATACCTGGGTTATGGTTTATTCCAAAATCAGAAAAAAACGTTAAATTATATTTTCCATAACGTTTTAAAGCATGTTTTGCATGAAAAAAACATATTATTTAACCATTGTTATTTTTTCACTTTTTGGTTTTGTGACATTTTATACTAATTTGAATTTTTTTTATTACATTTCTTACATGTATTGAGAATCTTGGATGTGATTCATTGTCATTTTATGTGATGATGTAAAACAAATGTTTTGATTCACCCTCTATTATATTCAATTAACTTTTTTTATAGCATGTGCATTGCAAAGCTGCTATACATTTTCACACAGAGGAGATTGTAGAAAAAATACAATTGACATTTTTAAAAGGTTGATCTTTGTTACATGCGATGCAGTTTGTTTGAGTCCTTCCACGTGTTAAAACCCATGTAAATGTTGTGTGAGCTCTCACATTCCAGACTTAAATCTGGGTTTCATCCTAATCCCTTCTTCAGCTTCATACTCAACCTCTTGAAAAATAAACACTGCACATGCTGGATCTAACCTACATTCATAACTCACTTCCACCCCTCTTTTTTTTTTTTTTGCAACTTGAAGCCTTTGCTGATTATATGTATCTGCAGTTCACTCCACTCTTTTTGCTTTGGACAGCTGGGGGTTATGACCTACAGTGACCTTACAAACTACAGTCCAGAGACACGGGCCGCTGTGGAACAGGAAGTCAGGGTACTGTTGCAGGTGTGTGTCCCGCTCCACTTGTAGTGTTTGCAGTAATATTGACAGATACTGTATTGTGACAATAAGGTTTCCTGTTTTTCTCTGTCAGGGTGCATATGAAAGAGCAACAAAGCTACTTAAGACCTACAGCAAAGAACACAAGCTGCTGGCTGATGCTCTCCTGTCTTATGAGACTCTAGATGCTAAAGAAATCCAGATGATCCTGGAGGGAAAAACACTCAGATGATGAAACATTAAAAGACACTGTCATACTTGTTTGTAAATTAATCTTAGACGATAGTTTCTTGAAGTGAATTTTTAATAAAATATTGTCGTTTTACCTTTAGCCATCTCATTGGCGTAAAGGGTTTTCATCATTTACATTAATTTGATATGGTAGATGGAAGCCAACAGTATGCCTATATGAGCAGTTATTTCCTCTGATGACACTAAAGCATAAAATCGGACTTTATGATTTTCAAAAATGTTCACCTCAAATTTTTTATTTATTTATCGAGATAAATATCATTCTTTGAATAAAGCAATTTGTAACTTAAAAATGGGACATTTTTAAACCAAACCACAATGCACAGAGGCTTCAGTGCAACTTTACACACAAGCCAATTTTTAATGTGACAGCAGAATGCCAGTATTCTTTTTCAGATCTACTGTACAGATATAGAAAAATTATCTTTATGTGAGAATCTGAGCAATGGGCTGAACACAGAACTGTACGTTTTTCTTAAGTTATGTATTTGGAAATCCTTTAAAAATTGTGGCTGAAAGTTTTTTCCCGGCACAATTGTTTGTATGTGTCTCACTCAGGTGACCCCTGTATACAGGTATATATATATATACACACTGTATATGTGTGTGTTTGTTTGTTTCTTTTCAAAATGTGTACCTCCCAATCAAGATTGAAATGGGATAAAACACAAATAAATAAACCTTATTCAAAAATCCCTTGTGCTTTATTACTGTAAGACTTTTAACGGAGACACTGAAATGTATTTGGTATAATTCAGTGTGTCCCTTTTCAAAGACTCTAAAGATGTGCTTTAGTCTAAAAATCGTGGGTATCAGGAACACAAAGTAAACTGAGATAACCATCACTTATCCTGTTTCTAATTGATGGTCTAAACACACTCAGATTCAGGCTGCTCACTCGTTTACTATAGGCCTTCAGGGATGCCAATTTAAGACAATCATGAATTTAGCTCTGAGACAAAGCTTTGTTGTATCCAGTGAAGGAAATTGCAGTCAGTGTTTGTGCATCTTTACTCAAGCCCTCAATTACAGGCTTTTGTTTCAAACCACCTCAATTACTGGTTACTCTCAGAGGAAGAACTGCATCTAAAGACCTTTTGTTTTAAAGAAATTGTTCTCATTGGTTTTCAGCCATGAAAGGTTTTAAAAACACCTAAACACTGTGGAGAACTCAGATTAATGCTAGACACAACCATGAGCAGTCCAGACCTCACAGATGCTTTACTGGATCTCATCATTTGTTGTTTTAACCTATTATAATTGAAAGAAATTGACAAAATGGATGAAGACATTGCAGTCATTGGCATTGGATGTAATTTCCCAGGAGGTAAAGTATATATTTTTTAAATTCTTACATATTTTTATAAATATGATGTGTATGTGTACAAGAGTTTTTTGCTTTCACAGGTGAAAGTGTTGAACATTTCTGGAAAGTTCTTGTGGAGGGAAGGAACTGCGTCGTGGACATCCCAGATAAGAGATTTAAGAAGTCAGATTGGTTTCATCCTGATGAGAGCAAACCAGGAAAAACACAAACAACCAAAGCTGCTCTCATCGAAGGGTAAGAATCATCAGTTCATCACAAAGAATTTGAGAAATATAATGTTTGTCATTCCTAAATAAAAAAACTATTAACGAATGAGTTCGCATACTGTTTTCCAGATTCAATGAATTTGATCACAAGTTCTTCGGCATCAATGAGGCTGAAGCGAATTACATGGACCCTCAGCAAAAACTGTTGCTGCAGTGTGCGTACCGAGCTTTAGAGGACGCTGGGATGCCCTTGGAAAAAGTGAGCGGAACCAGAACAGGAGTTTACATTGGTAATATATACAAAGCAAGCAAATGTCATTGCAAAATCTGCTGCTTTTTCCATATTGAAACAATGTGTTGTGTTTGGTTTCAGGACTTATGAACAGGGATTATGAGACGCTTTTGAACAACAGTCCTAGCACTATAACCCACTACAATGGTACAGGAACAGCCATGAGTATCGCTGCCAACAGAATCTCTTACAATTTCAACCTGACCGGACCCTCTTTTGCTATTGACAGTGCATGTTCTTCGTCCCTAGTGGCTCTTCATTCGGCATGTCAAGCCATCAGACAAGGTAACACCGAATACAATGTCCCCTTAAGTATTTCAACACTTTAGACATATCTAACACTTTCACAGTGATATAGATGTTAAGGTAGGAGACCTCAGCAGCTGTGTAGTACTATATATTAAAGTGGTAGCCATCTTGTTCCTTATCTCCAGGAGACTGTGAGATGGCTTTGTGTGGAGGAGTGAGCTGCATCCTTGAGCCTCGAGTCTTCGTGGCCCTCAGCAAAGCGAAGATGATCTCACCTGATGGCACGAGCAAACCATTTTGCCGCACAGCAGACGGCTATGGCAGAGGGGAGGGATGTGGTATAGTCCTACTAAAGCCTTTGAAAAAGGTAGATATTTACTTTTTTGTAATTTCCATACTATTATTTTGAGTTACATCTCTAAATGTGTGCTGTCTGTGTTCCTTAAAACTAAGCTGGTGCAATCTGTGTTTGCTTTTAGGCACTTGAGGATTTAGATCACATCTGGGGCATTGTCAGCAAGACTGCAGTTAACCAAGATGGCCACACTGTTACACCAATCACCAAACCCTCGATGAGCCAGCAGGAGGCTCTACTGAGCATGATCTACTCTTCTGAGAATTACCTTGCAAATGTCCAATACATAGAAGCTCATGGAACCGGAACCCCAGTAGGAGATCCAGTTGAAGCCACAAGTATCTCAAACATCATTGCCAAAGCAAGACCTTTAAGCTCAGGGCCTGTTTGTATTGGCTCCGTCAAGAGTAACATTGGGCATACAGAATCTGCAGCTGGCGTGGCAGGACTCATAAAGATTCTGTTGATGATGAAGCATGAAACCATCGTCCCCTCTGTATTCTACTCACCCGACAATTCCAGCATAGACACTAATGCTCTCAACCTTAAAATCCCCACCAGATCGGAGAAATGGCCTTATAGTGGCTCCAGGATAAGGATGGCTGGTTTAAACAGTTTTGGGTTTGGTGGCACTAATGCTCACGCTATTATCCAAGAGTATGTGACTTCGACAGTCTCTGACATCAACACTTTTCAGCCTCTAAAACTGTTTCCGTTGTCTGCAGCTACGGAAAAATCTCTTCAAATGTGCATAGATGACACTTACCAGAGGATTTCTGTTGATGACACAGTTGATCTACAAGCTCTCGCTTATACAACCGCTTGCAGAAGAAGCCACAAGAGACACAAATTTAGGAAGGTTTTTGCTGCAACGTCGCTGTCAGAGTTAAAAGCTTTACTCGGATCCATCAGGAACAAGAATTTAGTGCAAACAAAGCAAGACCTGAAGTTAGCATTTGTATTTTGCGGGAATGGTGTTACCTACAGAGGAATGTGTACGCAGCTACTGAAAGAGGAACCTATCTTTAGGGACAAAGTCAAAGAAGTGGAAAACCATTTTAAGAAGTTCAGATGCACTAGTATTTTGCAAAAAATCGCAAAAAACTACGACAACGAAGATTTCTCAAAACCAGATGTCGTCCAGCCGCTTCTTTTTGCAATCCAGGTTGCCACTGTTCACCTTTTTAAGCACTGGGGCATCAAACCAGATGTTGTTGTTGGACACTCTGTGGGAGAAGTTGCCGCAGCCCATTGCTCTGGTCTGCTTTCTCTTCAGGATGCAGTGAAGATAATCTACTATCGCAGCGCTCTGCAGAGCAAAGTGACGGGTGGAAAGATGCTTGTCATTGGTAACCTAGCCACCACAGACGTTGTGAAAATTCTGCCTGCGTATACAGGGAAGATTTGTCTTGCGGCTGTGAACAGTCCTATGTCATGTGTTCTGTCTGGTGACAAAGAAGCTGTCGACCACATGCACCAAAAGCTTCAGTCTTCATTTAAGAGCAAGAACTTATTCCTTCATGTCTTGGATGTTCCTGCTGCCTACCATAGTCATATGATGGATCCTATACTTGGCCAGATCAAAGACAGTATTGGATATTTGACCCCAAATAAAATGGAGTGTGAGATGGTTTCCACAGTAACAGGAGAGATGTGTCATCAAGGGGACTTTGTAACAGGTGAATACTGGGCGAGAAACATCCGAAAGCCAGTTGCATTTGAAAAAGCGATTAAATCAGTTTCCAAAAACAAGACGAACACAGTCTTCGTGGAAATCGGTCCAAGACGGGCTCTCCAGAGGAACATCATGGAGATCCTGGGTAATGACACTACAGTTCTTCCTTCTGTGCAGCCAGATAAAGATCACGAGACAATGCTCTGTGCTGTATCAAAACTGTTTGAGCTGGGAAGCGATGTGAACTGGAACCAGTTCTACAGAGGGTTTGAAACACATCCCATTCATTTCCCAAGATACCAATTTGAGTGTCAAAAGAATGAGGTGTATTTTGAGGACGTAAGAAGGGGTAGTGAGACAATCTCAAACTGTCCACATCCACTGATAAGACCAAGCAAACATGACAGCAAAGTGGTCAAGTGCAACCTGTCAGCAGGTACCACCTCCTACCTTTGGGAACACAAAAGTAATGGTATAGCAATCGCCCCAGGTGCGTTATATGTTGAACTGGCTTTTGCATCTGTAATGGAAACTGTTGTCCCAAAAGTGCCTTTGTCCTCAATACAGATCTCCATCAATTTTCAAAGTTTGTTCATTCTAACCAAGAACTGTCCTCCTCTTACCTTAATGCTTGAGACAGCCACAGACAAAACCTCATTTCAGATACAGTCCACTAACACTGTGCATGCATCAGGTAGTATTATCCACGTAGGGGGGCCAGCCATCATAGAACAGCGAACCATTGACCTTAACACAGTGTTAAAGAGATGCCCATCTATAATTAAAAGCAGTGATGTATACAACACTCTCAATGAAGTAGGATTCGAGTATGGACCTACTTTCAGACAGCTTGGTGATGTTCATTATGGGCACGAATTCAAGGAGGCAGTCACCAGCATTAGGATTCCAGAGGAATTACTCAACCATCTCTATGAATACTGCTTGCACCCTGTGGTCTTGGATTGCTTTTTGCAAATGTCCTCAGTTTTAACATCAGCCTCTAGCACTAGCCGACCTGGATTTCCTTCTGCAATTGGTAGTATGGTTATATCTGCACCTCCAAATAAAGAGATGTTTATTTATGTGAGACAGACCAAAGACACGTCAGACTACTTTGAGGTTTGCGGTTGTTTCACTGACAAAGATGGACACGTGTTGATCGAACTAAAAGACGCCAGAATTAATTTTCTGGAAAAGCAAGCGCATATCAGGAAATCGTGTTTCTTTCATAACCAAAGGATAGCAATTGACGCTGAGGGTGGTTATTCCACTAAAATCAAGACTTTGGTTTTTGAGGACACTTTGGGGATAGCCAAAGGTTTGAGGAAATGCTTGCACCCAAAATCAGTATTTGTCCCTCCACCTGATTTAACAGAAAGCTCAGTCTTAGAAGTACCCAACTTGCAGTCTCTTTTGAGTACAGCAGACCCTGATCTAAATGAGATCCTGTTTATGTGGGCCATTCAGAGTCAGAACTTCAAGACACAGGCCATTCTAGAGAACTTGTCAGATAACTGTGAGCTTTACCGTCAGGTTGTTTTGTCTTTGAGAAGTTTCAGACATGTTTGCTCCATCCGTGTCATAACATACAGATGTGCAGAAGGGACAGTTGATGATATAAATCCAGGCTTTGTGTTTTCAGGCATGACAAGAGCATGTGCTACTGAGCTTTCAGACGTTTCTTTCCAGTTAATTGATCTGTCATCAGCGTCAAGAGAAGACATTGATGCGTTAGCTCATGTACTTAACTCAAACAAAAGCAACGAGTGCCCAGAGGTCTTCATTAACAAAGGGAAGGTGTACACCAGTATGATAACACAAACTCCCATCTCCGCAGTTCAGAGAGCAGAGGTCGAATCAAAACCTTTATGGTTCCAGGACTTTACTTTGCAAACCGCCGAACCTTACAAAGTAACAGGCTTGTCCGCTTTGCCTTTAGACAGTTCAGTTGGAGCTATCGAGAGAAGGTGCATTGAGGTTCGGCTCCACAAAATATGTGTGCATTCATCTGACTATTTTCCAGTTAGTACCTCAGAACTAAACTTTGGTAGGACAATGTACTGGAACAAGCACACAAGTCATAACCACAGTCTCCTGGCACTTGATTTCAGCGGAACGGTTACTGCTGTCGGAAAGGACGTCAGCAAACTTAAAGTTGGAGATCATGTCATCTGTTGTTACCCCATGAAAGCTACTTCCAAAGTTGTCCTCCCAGAAGCTGTTTGTTTTAAGATAAAAAGGCTACCTTTTCTGAAAGACGTTCCATGTGTCTCATACTTAGTCTTAATCTGGGAGATTATGCACTGTTCAATACTCAAGATCAAGCAACCGAAAAGGTTGTGCGTCTTGTCCACTGTTCATGACTCAGCTCTGGTCAAGATATTGAAACTCATAGCAAATAAATCAGGCTGGAGTGTTGAGGCTGAATTAGCCCAAAATGCAAAGAAGTGTAATCTTTTGGTCCTTCTCCCCCCATACGATCACTCACATTTGACAGAGATCTCCAGAGTTTACAATGCCGATAGCATTGTAGTAGTTTGTGACCACAGGCAGCCACGGTGCTCTTCATTGGATGTAATTCAGAACAGTGAGACAACTTGCATACAGACTCTTGAGATGTCTAAAATCTTCCAGAAGTCACGTCTTAAGGCACACGGAGCTCTTATACAGAAATGGTTAAAGGGAATGCATTTGCATAAGGTATGGCCATCAATACAAAACAGCACTTTTCAGAGAGTATCCTCTGAAAATATGTCTACACAGCATTCTGAGTCATACTTCGATGCAAAAACTCTGAACTTGCTAACTTTGGGTGGTGATGATTCTACAAGCAAGATGTCAGCCATCCCTTTGCTTCCAAGAATCAAGCAGATGTTTTCAAAAGGAGGCGTGTATGTAGTTTCAGGCGGTCTCTCTGGTTTGGGTTTCGAAACGGTTAAGTTTATTGCCCACAGGGGTGGAGGATGTATAGTCACACTCTCACGGAGCACACCGTCTGAAAAGATACGTGAGGACATAAGTGCTCTCCAGAGAAGGTACGGGGTAAGAATTCTCAATCTTCAATGTGATGTTTCTGTATCAGACCAGGTTACAAAAGCCATCCCAGTGATTGGACAACATTTCTCCTCGTGTCCAATCAGAGGGGTGTTTCACAGCGCTGCTGTGCTTCATGATGGGTTACTAGAAACACTCGATCGGTCTCTTTTTCACAAAGTCCTGCAACCCAAAGTCTGTGGTGCGATAAACCTTCACCATGCAACTCTACACAGCTCAACACTTGATTATTTTGTGTGCTATTCCTCAATCTCCTCATTCATTGGAAATGCTGCACAAGCTAATTACGCTGCTGCTAATTCTTTCCTGGATACTTTTTGTCACTACCGACGTAACGTCGGACTTGCAGGACAGTCCATAAATTGGGGTCCCCTTAGACTGGGGCTGCTTGAGAACAAAGACCATTTTCAACAATTCCTGGAAACAAAAGGACTGATAACCATGAGTGTTTCAGAGATCCATGATGCACTCGAGCAATGCCTGATAGCCAACAATATCCAGCAGGTGATCTGCAAATTCAATTTCAGGAATCTGAAGAACCACGTCCTTTCCCAGAATGCATCTCTAAAGTTTCGTCTGTCAGCTTTAGTTGAGGAAGGACTGAAAAGTGAGATTGTTGAGAGTTTCAGGGTAGATGTTTGCTCATCTGTGGTTGACTCTGTTCGAAGAATTCTGACTGAAATCTGTGGCGTTGATGCTGATGATATTGGTGATGAAACTGCCCTTGTGACACTAGGAATGGACTCAATGTTAGCCATGACGATGCAAAATCGTTTGTTTCAGGAGACAGGAGTGAATATTCCACTTGTTGCTATTCTTGATCCAAACAGTACACTGTCCTCACTGACTACACTCATAAAACAGAGTAATGTTGAAGATTGTGATGTAGATGTGCTCCTGTAATATTTTATGACTTAATACAAATTTGCAGTGTATTGTACTGTACAGAGCCCGAATGAGTTTGTCAAATTTTTAAATGCGATATGTGAATTTATTTTTGAGCACACTTGTTTTGTGTTAAGATAAACCTCTTATGAAAATGCAGTATTGTTTAATTGTTGCAAGCTTTATTGGTACAGATATAATCACATGATACTGTGCTTGATTTTTGATATTATATGTCTAAAAATAAAATCTACTTTTCAAACATCCATTCTGATTAATTTATGCTATTATGCCTACTGTAATGCCATGTACTCAAATTAGTCTACAAAATGATTAAATTTGTTTAATTTCTCTTCTCCTACTATGTACATTATGTGCAATATGGCTTTGACAGTTTCAGTTTTTTCACAACAAAAGAATCCATGATAGCAATATTATTTTGACATCTATTAAAAAGGGAATAAAAAGGGATGCAGATAGAGTTTGTAACCATTGTGGCGCTTAAAGCAAGGTGAAATAATGATTTAAAACACCACGTTATTTTCAATACCTGTCTTTTGTGACACTCCTCATGTGCAACAAGCCAATGATCTGCTGGCATTTATAAATATGAAACTGACCACACAAAATTGGTTTAAAGAATTTAAAATTCAGTTCTGCTAATCCTTACTCAGACAATCCTCTTTTCATGAGCTGTGTGAGGAAATGTGCAATACAGAGGGAAAACGGGAAGTGTGTCCCTTTAAATACGGTGAAACCTCATCAAATGAGGACATAATTGTAGCGAGGAAGGCGGGACGAGAGCCGTGGGGCAGGAAGGCGGGGCCGGTGGCGTGAGTGATAATGAGTGTCAGCTGTACGCGCACCGGTCCCGCATGCCTCACGGGGAGCTAGGGAGCATAAGAGGACGAGCGACGGGACTGCCGACGAGAGAGGACCGGGCCCGGAAACTGTTAAGTTTGTTTATGTTTGTGTGGCCGGCAGTCGACCGTGAGGTGGCTGCCGGTCTTTTGTTCTTGGATTATTGTTTGTTTATTTTCATTAAAGTTTGTTAAATGTTCGCCGGTTCCCGCCTCCTTCCTTCCATTTTATTGAGCTTTGTTACATTGGTGCCGAAACCCGGGAGGAAGGAGGGACATGCTGTCGAAGAGCCCTCGCCGCCGAGCGGCCTCGCGGTGCTGAGGAGTTCGGGCAGCGCGGACGAGGGCGTCCGCCAGCGGCTGCCCGAGATCGTGGTGCTGGAACGATGGGATTCGGTGGGGACTGAGAGCCCGAGGCTGTGCTCCTGGGACGAGGTGGGATGGCGGCCATGGAGGGAGCGCGGGAATGCCGGCTGCCCTCAGCCAGGAGCCATCGCCGGCCGCCAGGAGGCGGAGGAGGATCGGGCGGTCCACCGAACGTCCAGCACCACAGCATAGCACCGCGAGGAAGAGCCTGTCGGCTGGCTGAGGACCGAGCGACGGCGTGTCGGGGAACCGGACTATTTTTTTTTTCTCCTCTCTCCCCTCTCTCGTCCCTGTCGCTCGGGGTGCTCCCGGCTCCGTTCTCTCGTCTCGTCGGTACGTACCCCCAGGCGCTGGGGCTCTCAAGGGAGGCCCCCCGGGGGGAGTAAGCACAGGCGCGATGGTACCCCCCGGCCTGTGAGGGGCGATGGGGGTATGTAGCGAGGAAGGCGGGACGAGAGCAGTGGGGCAGGAAGGCGGGGCCGGTGGCGTGAGTGATAATGAGTGTCAGCTGTACGCGCACCGGTCCCGCATGCCTCACGGGGAGCTAGGGAGCATAAGAGGACGAGCGACGGGACTGCCGACGAGAGAGGACCGGGCCCGGAATTTTTTATTTTTTTTTATGTTTGTGTGGCCGGCAGTCGACCGTGAGGTGGCTGCCGGTCTTTTACTTCCGTGTTTTTGTTTGTTTATTTTTGATTAAAATTTATTGTTTAAATGTTCGCCGGTTCCCGCCTCCTTCCTTCCCTACATTGAACTTTGTTACAATAATGTTTGTGGTTGATTAAAAAAAGACCAAGCTAATAAAACCAACAGTTGAGATTAAAGTTTGTTTAGTAATAAGCATCTACGCACAGTGAATGATCTATAAAAATACTGGAAATATAAAAATGTTGTGTATTTACTTCATGTGCATTTCATTAGCTTAAAGAATTAAACCAAAATTCAAGAAAAACTATCGTTCTACATTTTAAACAAAGCTAAAGAATATTCACATGTTCGGCAAAATAAAACATCTCCTAAGATTTGTACATTGCTTACATCAGTGATAAAGAATTTTATGGACATTTTTAAAAGTGATTTTAAACCGCATTGCTTCACACAATCCCGTAACTCAAAGCATAAACCATGAGCTTTTAAAAGCTTCATTTGCCAGCATTGAACATATTTTAAGGAGTATTAAAACCACAGAACTGCTGCCAAAATGGAACAAGTGTAAAGTGTATAAACAATACATTTTATTAAATTGATATAACATTGCTTTATTTTTACCAATAGATGGTGACTTAGATTTACATCAATTACTAAAAGGGATAGTTCACCCGAAAATTCAGTCATCATTTATTCACCCTCATGTCATTTATGTAAATGCCTCTTGTGTGAAACAAAAAAAGATATTTCAAGAAATAAGACATTTTCTATAAAGTTGAAGTCAATGGGGTTAAATGTCTTTTGGTTACCAGCATTGTCCGAAATCTCGTCTTTCGAGTTCTGCAGAAGAAAGAAAGTCATATAGGTTTGAAATGACATAAGTGTAAATGATAAAAGAATTCAAATTTTTGAGTGAACTATGCCTTTAAAACAAAAAGTCAATGCAAACATATTTGAAAAAAATTTCACATTTCACGAAGCGTCCACGTTTGAACAATTCAGAGTGGGAACATGTGAATCTTGAATGTGGTTGCTATTTCCTAAAACACAATTCTGATCTTCAGAGCCTTGTTTGGAGTGACCGTTCACTTTAAACCTTTTATCATCGGAGGCTGTATACATGTGAACGTCATAAGTCTGCATGTCCACTCTGAACATCGGGACAGTGCTCGCCATGCACATCCGATCATCTTGAACGTGACCATTATTGCCGGTTATCATCCAAACGGCAGAGCAGGGTTGAGTTTGACCAACCTGATGGTCGCTGGGTTGAAAAGTGTGATTGTCATAAACGTTCAGCTCTTTAATCTCACCGTCTTTAGTCTTTGGATGAATATTATTGGTATGGCTGTTCTTCATGACCTCTTCCTCTGCTTTATTTTTACTGTTGATTTTAGCCGGTGTCCCGCTACACATGTCAAAGAAGGTCAGGAAAACTGGGATGAAGGTCAAACCGTGGATGAGTCCAAAGAAGATCACCAGGAACATGATTTTGAAGAATGTTCTGAAGATGTAATTCTTCGACGCAGACAACACAACCACCTCAAGAATAGTCGACACCGCCCCTTGCAAAATAGGGTAACCTAAATGAAAAAGGGCTTCCACTGCTTTTTCATTCGCACTGGGCTTCTTATTGGAGACGAAGGCGTATGATATGTGAGCAGAGAAATCCACAGAAAAACCAATGCAGACGACAAGAATGATCATAGAGATGGTGTCTAAATGAACATCCCACAATGCCATGAACCCAGTGACCCCAACGATGACAGATGCGATTGAAAAAGTCACCCAAAGGGAGCACAGAGGGTTTGGGATGAGCAGGAGAGAGATGATCAACATCACGGCTGTCGTAACGCCAATGTTCTGAATGGTGTTGCTGACTATCACGGCATACTGGTCATGGTAGATGAATGCTGGGTGGTACACTAGTAAGGGTACCGGACACCTCTGTGCTGTGTCTCTTAGCTTGTTCAACATGTTCATCTCATCCAAGGCTGTGGAGATGTTTACCGTCTGTATGAAGAACCGAGACGCATGGATGGAGTTGTTGGTGAAATTGACATCCTGTTTGAAGTCCGAATAAAATCTGAGAAATGTTCCTAAATTGTCTTTGAAAACGTTCTCCGCACTCAGATCGAGTTTGGTGTGATGGCCGTAGTACTTGTACGATTTAATCCAAGATGTAAATATATCCTTTTCGATAAAAGATAAATTCTTAAAATCTTCGATGCAAGATTCCAGATCTGACATGTACGTTTCATCCCAATATGGAAATTCTCGTCGAATGACGACCATGATATTGGGGCCGTATTCGGAGTAGTACGCTTTCTCGTCATCGTAGTACTTCACTACGTAAGAATCGTCGGCCGCCAAATTACGAAGGTCAATCCCCTCCTGAATCTGAAAGCAGCCGTAAATGCTAACAATCAAGTAGATGCAATACAACAGAATCACAAAGACCTTAGTCCACGATTTGGTCAGGAAAGGGCCGTAGTACTTTTTAAAGAAGTGATTCATGGGTTGCACCTCCTCTGTGCCGGTATGGGGGTCGTAAGCTCCGCCCACGCAACACCGCTCGTACCATTTCGACTGACCCGCGGGACACTCCTCTGGAACTTTCGTGCAGGTCAGCCAGTGCTTGTTTCGGTTCTCGCGCCTCCCGTTGAGAACGAGAAACGCACCAAAGAACGTGATGCTGTAGATGTAGCAGAACAGGATGGAGGTGCTGGTGTACAAGCAAAAGGAGCGAACCGAACGGAAGGGCGTCATGAGGCCGATGTAGAAGGCGAGGACATCTGTGAGCGTGGTGATGGTGATCGAGATGGCCGCCTCTTTGTATGTGTTCGCCAGGCGGGTCTCCACTCGATCGTGCACATTCGTCTGCTGCCAACAGGAGATGAGGATGAACATGTCGTCCACTCCGATCCCTGTGTTAAAACACATTGGTTTTACCTCGGTGAACCTAATTATTTGTGTTTGTATTATGTGCACTAAAATGTGGTTTTATTGATGTTACCCAATATCAAGAAAGGTGAATTAGCTACTGTCATGACAAATGGGACTCCAATGTGTAACATCATCCCAAAAGAGGAAAGAACAGCTAGTCCGGCAGAGAAAACTCCAAACGTTGCCACCCATACTTTGTTCATGACACAATCAAACCTGCAAAAAAAATTAGATATACGTATCTTTATGATAAAGGTTTGAAATACACAGTAAATACATACTGTATATAGAAATAAGAACATTTAAATAACACCATTCAAATGTTTAGGGTCACTTGACTAAAATGTTTATAATGATCTTGAAAATCTTTTCATCTCAAGGTGTGTGCTTAAAATTTTGAAAGTATTTTACACATAATACTAAACGAAAATATGGGTATGCCAACATGTTAATTGCTTTCACTAGGAAACTATCATGTTTTTCAAAAATCTATACAATTTTATTTAAGAACAAATGTTGAAATAGATGACTCGTACTGAATAATGAAGAAAATAGCAGTAGCAGAACAGATGTTATCTTCTTCAATACTGTATAAAAAACATTTCAGGTTGTGAGTATGAGTTTAAGAGGACGCTTGATAAAATGGCAAGTCAAATTCTGCAAATTGTAGGCAAAGGTTGACTATACTGAATATGCTAAATGTAGGCCTATCATCGTTTTTATGTATTTTAATTTAGTCACACTATAATTCTCAAACATTTGAGTTATTCAATAGTTTTGATGTGTTTGCTAGTATTATAAAATGTAAAAACGACGCTTACATACCTTAAACAAGAGAGAATGGAGAATGCAATGGCAATGACATATGTGATAGAGAAGAGTGGAATAACATCCTTTGTGTTTGCCTCAAATTCCACCTGCCTTGACAAAGATGTGGAGTGGGTCACCTGAGAAAAACACAATGACATCTCACCATTTGTGATTTACATCATGAAATTGAACAGTGACACCTTATTAAAAATCATCTTACTTAACAAAACTTTCAAGACTATTTGGATTGTACACTTAACTATAAGGTCCCATTGACATTAGTCAACTAAATTAGTTGAACCAACACAAACCAAGAATAAACTTCTGCTTAATTATATTTGCATAAACTAACATTAGGATTAATAAAATATAACTTAGTAAATACATTGACCATTTGTTCGTTCTTGTTATTGATAATGCATTAAGTATGAGACTTTATTATAGAGTGTTACCCAAAGTTGTGATTCAAATATACATTCACCAAACAAAGCAATGGACAGTTAAGGAATAAAACAATTCCTACCTTAATGCAGTTTAGCGATGAATTGTAAGAAAATACCCTGAGGAATTCATTCAGCCATAAATCTGTTCTGGAGCGATTGTGATCCTTGAGGAAATAAAAGAGGCGCAATGCCTTGGCACTTTTAATAACAGAAGAATTAACATTCACTCCACCAACAGAATAGCCCAGGAAAATGTGCGAGGACCCAAAACGAAAAAACGGAAAGGTGAGCTCGGTCATTTCCACCTTTTTCCCGTAATATAGATAAATATCCAGTATCTTATTGGGTATGCACTTCTTGTACCTTCGTGCGCAAAGCTCCTCAAAAGTGAGCACCTCGTGACCCATGGACACATTCAGTTCCCTGACTTTCCTGTCCAAAGTGACAATCTCCTGAAACGCAGAATCCACGAGGATGTTGGAGGACGTTGAGACAGCAATAAAAGATGCGTAAACTCCATCCGTGTACAGTCTTTGGTTGGAGAACACCGAGTCGTTCGGAGGAAAGTTCTCCTGCACGAACTGCCTCTCCAGTTTGGCAGGACCGTTCACTGGTGTGAACTGGTCCTCGA
The DNA here is from genome assembly GCF_024868665.1 of Triplophysa rosa. Lineage (NCBI taxonomy): Eukaryota > Metazoa > Chordata > Actinopteri > Cypriniformes > Nemacheilidae > Triplophysa > Triplophysa rosa. The sequence goes on along the minus strand of NC_079912.1, from coordinate 14,453,030 downwards.
TGTCATTGGCCTCGCGATCCTGTAAGAAATAAAATCCACTGCCCAACACGGCAGAGATAAACAGAGGAGAGATGAAGAACCACCACGGATGGGTTCCCACGAAGCGGCCGAACCTCTGGAAGCAGATGGAGATGGGCTTCTCCACGCAGTCTGTGGTGCAGCCGGCCATGTTCACCGAAAAAAGGTTAAAGAATGAAGTTTAAGGGAGAAAATCACTGTCAAATTAATTAGATTAGGTAAAGCAATGTCCCTCCGTTTGGTGATAAATAAACCTGAAGTTTAAAGTGTCTACATAAAGTTAAATTTAGAAGTTAAAAGCTGATTTTCGTAGAGCTTGAAATACATCATTCATACGGGGCATTTGGATATCCTGACGCATTTTTGCGTATATCTGCAAGGATCAAGACGAGAGCGACCACTCACGGAGAAAAAAGTAAAACTATTATATTTTATTATATTGTGTATTTAATAAAATTTATTTAAAAAGTTATATCTACAGTGACTTTCTTCAAACCAAGTTTCTATGTTCACACTTAATATATAGCCTATGCCTATTGGTTACCACAAATAAGAAACATGTAAAGTTTATCTGAAGTTATTATTGTGTTAAAATAGGAATATACAATGGCCACAATAGTGTTAAATATATTAATGTGTATCAGTCTATTGGCTTTATAAAAAAATTAAAGCAAGTAGTAGGTTTAAAAGACAGCACAAACACGTTTTAAAGCAAAACAAAAAAGAAGATTGTTCAGTTTTAATTAATAAAAAATATATGTAATGTAAAATTGGGGCAAAAAAACAAACGTTTTTGGACACATTCTGCTTATATTATACCTACAGATCCACGATACTGCTCTGAATATCTTTGAACTTCACCTAAAAATAACGTTGGGACCAGTTAGATAGAAGGCCCCAAAACTGCAATAAGGTCAGAGAACAAGTCCAAGGTTACTTCTTGTAGCCTATATACCATGTGGTTTAATATTTTATCTGAAATATATCCAAACCCCTCTTGATTAAATATGAGTCAAATTAGCATTTCTAACTATCAGTATGCATATTTATCTGCATGAGACCATATAAATAATAATATTTGTTTATTTTTATAGTAAAATATTTAATAATCAGCTCACTGATTAATTGCATAAGTTTTTTTCATGCTAATAAGTATAGGGTACAGTTTATTTAAATGTATTAAAATTCACATTCGCAAGCAGCCTGTATTAAGACCAATAGACAGTGATAGAAAAGGTACGTATTACAAATAAAGCTCAAGTTATGTATAGATATATTACAAACTTAAATGTGGGAAACATTACTTACGGCGTGGTTTTGGCTCTTTTCGCTCCATCAGCACAGAGTGATATGAGAAGAGAATGACAGTCAAGTTCATTAATGAACAGAGCTCCATTCATGCTGTTTAATTGTCCCAACAAAAGTGTCTTCAGCTCTCAAAACTTTGATTTAGGGGATAATTGGGGCTTCAAACGACGAACTTTTATTGACAAAAGTTATATTTATAAGTGTATCAAAGGGTATATACTTGAAACTTAAAACCTTAATGCGCAAAATAATTAATTATAATCTTGTTGTCCACTAGGTGGTGCTACAGGTCCGTTTCAGCATCCCATGGAGTACATGGACAGTGGGCTGTTGTCATGGTGACAGGTCTTCATGGTGCCTGAGTGGGGGATGACAGAGCTGCCATCAGAGGTTGTCATAGCAACTGCCCTTGTCATTGTAATCAGGTCAAGGGGAACCAGAGCTGATTGTCATATTTACTGGGTCATTGTGAGAGCTGAGATAAGAGATTGTCCATTTTTAACAATAGAAAAAATACAGATTCTTCTTTTTTATGTACATTATTTATTTTTACATATATTAAATATGTAAACTTTATCACTTTTGTGTGCAAAAAATATTTAGCTTATTAGATCACCCCAAACCTTTTTTTATTACAAAATCAGGCTACAAAACAAAAATCATAAATATTTACATACAGTGCATTTTCACGACCCTAAATCTGACATTCACTTCCTACATTACAAATATTTTAGTAGTGTTTTATAAAAATTTAAGCCAATCAAGGCTTACATATGTTTTAAATTGCACATAATGAATAAAGGCCATTATTTCACGTTTAATTCATGTTTAAATAATCTTTGTTTGTTCCCACCCACTGCACACAAACACACAGGGTATCCGCAGGTTTCTGAGAGTCAGATTTAAGACTTTTTAAGACCTTTTTAATACCGTGCAGAATGAAATTTAAGACCAATTTTATAGCAACAAATTTGCACTTCCCCATGGCTAAACCTCCAAATAGACGTACATGATTTTAAAACGAAAATAAAATCTTCTTTACAATGTCGGTTCGACTGCATTTCTAAGACCTTGGAAATGCGGATTTAAGTCATTTTAATGCTAATTAAGGCCTTATTTTGACATTATGGAATTTAAGACATTTTAAAGATCCGCGGACACCCTGAACACAGTTGTGTATTAAATATTAGTTAATAATATTTTCTTTTTGAGGGTATGCCTGTTTGAGGTAGACTACAATAACACCTTCACTGAACAGACATTCGTTTTTACTCCCATTTAATATTGAGCATCTTACAGCTGAGTTCCCAGAGGCGCTGGGCCACATCATCATCCAGTGCAGCTTGAGAGCAGTTTGCAGGCGCACAGTCACTATGTAGAGGACGGCAGAGAGCTGAATATTAGATAACTGATTCTAATAAAATAGTTAAATCAATTCTTGCGTGAAATGGTTAAAAAAAATGTAGCGAGGGCTTGAATCAAGATGTGAATTTACTGACCTGTAATATTTGCCGCTTTCTGTCTCCAGTTCAGGAGCCACGGCACAGTAGATGGTCGTCTGAGCTCCCTGAACAGATGTTTTAGTGAACGGTCTAACCATCCACATGACTGCTTGTTGAGGTTTATTTAAATGCCTCCAAAGTTCAGTCTGCACCACCCCAGGGTGAAGAGCATACGCCGTCACTCCAGAACCTGAGGCGGTTTAACATCAATTCTCGTTTTTATCCTTATTTGATCCTCAGTGCTTGTTAGAATAATTTTACAACATAAACCAGAATAAATACTGTATATGTGGAGACTGGGGCAAGTTGTCACACAGGCTCCTATTGTGAAAACATATCCAATATAGGGGTCTGATCACAAAAAATAATCTTACAGAATCAAAAACTACCCCTGTCTCCCAAGTATATATCCAATAAAAAGTTTTACTTGAGTTTATAATATTTGCATTCAAAACAAGATGTTAAAACTGACCTTCTAGTCTTTTGGCCAATGAGCGAGTGAACAGAATGTTTGCAAGCTTGCTCTGACTGTAAGCTTTCTTTTTATCATAACTCTTCTCACTGTTGATGTCCTCCAGGTCGATGGTCCCCCATTGATGTGCCATAGATGAGACATTAATGATTCTGGCTGGCATTGATCTTTTTATCAAATCCAGTAGCAGGTGTGTCAACAGGAAGTGCCCTAGGACAAGATCGACAACTTTAATGGCCATTTTTACAAAAATGGTGATATATTTGCACAAATCACATATACTTACCCATGTGGTTCACCCCAATTTGCATTTCAAAACCATCTGCAGTTTTCCCGTATGGACAAACCATCACCCCGGCGTTATTGATTAGGATGTTGACTTGTTTCTCTTCTACAGAAGAAAAAATCCAACGACACCACAGTAATACGTTTTGGCTGACATTTTTGTCGGAAGAAAGTTAGTGCGCACTCAAGAAACATTTCATCAGTATGTGTGTTCCCTGGGGTTCCAACAGATGACCTTTGGGTTGCAAACATGAAACGCTACAGGAACACAAATGTATTTGAAATGTTCCTGAAGTTTCTAAAGAACCAAGCAATATTTAATCATATAAATTAAAACTTCTTCTCACCAGTATTGACCTTCTCTGCAAATTCTCTAATTGATTTTGTATCTGCCAGGTCAAGTCTGCTGGCAAACACATTCTGGTTTCCTGAAGATTCAACCACTTCCTTCAGAGCTCCATTGGATTTCTCCATATCCCTGCAGGCCATGATGATCCGAGCTCCTGAGGACAAAACAACAACAACACAGTAAGGCAGAAACACACATTGAAACAAAACACACAGTGAATTCATACGAGATTCGTTTTTGCCAACCTCGTTTTGCCAAGTCAATTGCAGTAAATTTGCCAATTCCAGTATTGGCTCCAGTAATTATAACAGTTTTGCCGTCGAGTCTTACATCTGATGACCACGGACGAAAATAATTTCTGAAAAAGGAGAAAGATTATAATAATGGGAATTTATTTTTGTATTTAACTTCCCGAGGGCGATGTTTTGATATGACATAACACGTTTCATTCATTCGAGGGTCAATGGCGCCGTTTCACAACAAATGTTTGTGCTGTAATCGAGGCTGTCGAACCTTAAGATGTTATAATAATTAAAAATATTTTTTCAATTTAAGATGTTATCATGAAATGAATGAGCAACCCTTTGCCTACAACAGGTCTTGGGCAACATTTCACTACATCTACAATAGAACATATTTTAAATATGATGAGCAGTATTTACAAAATGCCTTCTTACCTCATTGCTTGCATTTTTAGATAGTTTATATCGAAGCGATAAAATGTAAAGATTTTACAACTTATGAAAGTATGACACGATAAAACGCTCACACGAGCCTTTACGGAAGTAAAGTGGATTGGTAGTTCGCTATTGGTCATGTGACATGTATCACATATTTCAATTCTACCTTTACTAGTTGCTATTTTTCCTTGAGGATAAAAATGTTCTAGACTTTTATATTTATTAAAAATATAAATTTTCAAATATAAATATTATTATTATCTGAAAAATGAGAAAATGAAAACGGAATTCATGACGTAATTCTAGGTTTAACCAGCAGATGTCAGTAGGTGCATGGTAAAGATAGTGGTCACAACGTCTCCTGTGATAATAACAATGATGCTGCTGGTAAAATTCATATGGCCTAAAATTGTAAGGGTTTCCATTGTATCCCCTCCCCTACAATGTAAACTATTGTTGTTTTTCGAGTCAAAACTTTCAGTCATTTTTCCCTGGGAATTGCGAAAGCAAATGATGTAATGAATAAATATTTAAAAGCAAAACATAAACATGCGCATGTATTTAGATTTTTTTGTGGCATGTAAAATCCTGCCTCTGTTCACTGGGGTAAATTTGCTGGTTACATTTAAAACAGGAAGTGAATTGTCAGCAATCAGATGACAGTGTGTAAGTAAACATTTCCTTCCCATGATTCAGACAGGACAGTCATTGGGAGAGGACTATAATTAAATCACCTCTGATTAAAACTCATGTTTTAATGACACATTTGAAGCCAAACTTTGGTTTGACCTCAACCAAACAGTACTAGACATTTAATAATCCTTCACTTTTTCTTATGGACAAGACAAGTGATGTATGACAGGCTAGAAACGCCAACAGCGTGACACTGTCTCAAACCTCTTTTGCACAATTTACACCACAAACAGTTTGTAGTTTTGTCTTGTTTAACAGGTTTAGCTGAATGTTGAGTTGATCTCAAATGCGATTACACATTTACTTGTTCAATTATAAAGCAGATTAGACTGTTCATTCTGCAAACTGTCAGTTTAGAGGATGGGTCCAGACCAGTCTTAAACTAGTTTGTTAGGAAAGAAATTCATCATAAAGGTTAAAGGCAGGACAAACCAGAATGCCTCAATGCGTAACACAACAGCCAGACACCAGATCATCTCCTAAACACATGGTTGTACTAGAGAATGATTGAGCTGCCAAACCAAAGAAAAGATGGAGGAATAGAAGTAAACAGTGTTTCGTTTCCTGACCCTCAGGCTCTGGACCAGCTCATTAGCATGGTTCTATAATTAGCCAGTCTGCTAAATATGGGCAAGTCTGTCTGTTGCTTGCTCTGTCAACATAGCCTGTGTCTGGTAAAAACAGGAAAACAAGGAAAATGTCAGAGAGTACAGGAGCCGAGTAACACCACTGTGCATGCTGGCATCTGAATGTTTTTGTATAAGGGTGTTGCAATAAACATATTTGTGATATTAAAAACCATTGATATAATAACTGATATTGTGTTAATACTATACACGTGAATTTGTCGACATCCTCGTGAAGGTTAACAGTTTGATAATTCAGTGCCATTATCTGGTTGACACTTTAACATATAGTAGGTGTTGGCATTACATCCATTTCATATTTTCGCTTAAAGGTCCAGTGTATGAAATTTAGCGGCATCTAGTGGGGACGACTCACTCCACCGCTCCAACGTTAAACAACATGGCGAATTCCATGTAAGGGGACCCGCGGTGTATGTAGATACAAATAGCTCATTCTAAGGTAATAAAAACATAACGGTGTAAATCTGTTTTTACACCTCTGAAGACATAGTTATGTATAGTGAAAGTGAAAGTGATCTATTTGTCAGATATGGTGACCCATACTCGAAATGTGACCTCTGCATTTAACCCATCCAGAGAGTAGTGAACACACGTACACCCGGAGCAGTGGGCAGCTATCACTGCAGCGCCCGGGGAGCAAGTAGGGGTAAGGTCAAGGGCACCTCAGTCGTTACCCTCCGGGCCTGAGAATCGAACCGGCAACCTTCTGGTCACGAGTCCGACTCTAACCATTAGGCCCTATAATATATTGCATTTCTGTCAATAGATCATCCAAAAAATGACACGTTGGACTTAAAAAAAAGTTCAGTATAAGAACACGCTGCAGTTTTTAGCTGACTTGAAGACTTTTCTAAGGCGTCACACTCTTGCATGTGTGATTTTGTCATGTTATCAATCTTCACAAAGCTGAAAGAAAATGTCTCTTTCACTCTCTTTGTTAGCGGTTGTGTAATGTGGTTCTTCTTTTGTCATTAGCTTGCTACTCTTTTGATTTGCTCTTTTGTCACGATGAACGGTGAACAATGACGACTGTTCTCAGGCTGTCACATGTTCGTGCACGATGTGTGCCTTCTGCGTGTATTTCTCATAGAAATGAATGATCTTAATGCCTTGATGTCAATCATTTTATCATCAATCATCTACATTGTCTTTATTTGTTTGTGTTTTGAAGAATAGTAGATGCTGAGAATTTGAGCTCTGTGTCAACACCCTTAAAATGATTTGGGTTTTAAAAAGAAGATATAGGGGACACTTTTACATTGGTCCCGTCGAGATCTCAGGGAAATTATGAGGCAATAAGCACCCCTACAGTTTACAAGTAGGTATTTTAATATTCAATTAAGTTAAAAGGCTCTGAATAATATAATCTGTGCAAAACCCCATCCATTTTCTAACACCACAGCCTGCAACGACGCCTACGTAATGCACAGGTCTGAAGTCATTTGTGAACACAAAACCTCCTACACAGAAAATGATGCATATGTTGCATTTGAAATGACGCAAAAAAGAAACGGTGCACTGAAAATGTGTTCATCAAACGGGAGATTCGATTTCATTTATCTTCACGAGCAGACACGATGCAGGTGACTTCAAACACCTTTCTGTTTTTCTGTCTGGTGTGTGTCAGAAATGTCGCTTTGGATAAAAGCGTCTGCTAAATGTAAATGTAAATGTCCCAGGTGTACCGTCCACACCATCCCTTTCCCCGGAGATTCAATTACCAGCATTAATTCCTGTTGATCTCACCTGATTACTGTCTAAGTAGATAATCAATAACAAAATGTTAAAATCCCCTGTGTACTGCCTGAGCTTGGGGGGTACTTGCACATCTAATGTGACATGAAGCTCTGTATATTTGGAACATGACCTGGGTTATTTAAATACTAATACGCAGAAGATAACATGATAGGTCAGTAGCCGTAAGCTATAAATCATGTCTGGAGTTAAATGAAAGGTCAAACATTTCACCGTTGCATCGATAACCGTCACCCGGTTTGAGTTTACTCATTATTATTAGCCAGATCTGTCTGGATTTAATCTGCATTCATTTTTGTGTTATGACATACAGCTTGATATTTGAACTTAAGGTAATAGTTCACCCGGAAAAAAATCTCTCAATCGGCATGACATCTCATATTCAGCTAAACATAAAAGACTTTTATAAAAAGTTTCTGTCACTTTATGTACATATATAACTTGTTGAAGCTACAAAAAGCACAACATCCATCATTAAAGTTGCTATGAAATGTCTTCTGTGAAGTGACAGGTGTGTGTTTGAAAATAAAGACATGTCAAGCTTATTTAGCTAAATTTAAACTAAAAAAAAAAAGGTTCAGGTGACCTATTCCTTTAATGTATGCTACAAGATGTTTACTTTGTTTCTGTATAAATTACACAATTCGAAAAATTTCGGTTCATTTTACATGCCACATTTACGTATTTTATTTGATAATTTGACAGACGCTTTTGTACACGTGACTAGAAAACAGGGCGATTTATAATACAAAAGCCAATAACTCAATGTCAGCATTTCAAATGAGTTTTGTCAGTGTTGATAAGTTGGTAATGGTTTGAAAGTGTATGTGTATCATCATAGCATAGCATTTAATTAACTAGTTCTAAGTTGATGAAATCAAATGCGTTTTATTTAATAGTTTTTGCATTTTTAGGGATTATTTGAAAATAATCAGGATACGGTGTTAAAAGGAAAAATAGGAAAGAAGGTTAAGTGGTTTAGGGTTAAGAAATCTGACTGGTTCTCTCCAGATCACAGAACATTGGCGTCATTTGGGGGAAGTTAGTCTTGATTAACGTCTCTGAATTAATCAAAAGGATAAACAGCTTATCCTGTCTCAGGACAAATAAACCATCCCTTGTCTACAAAGCTCTTCCTCCTGCTAAAAAAGATCAGATGATCAGTGTTGGGTGTAACTAGTTACTAAGTAATTAGTTACTGTAATTTAATTACTTTCCCCTTGAAAAAGTAAAGTAAGGGTTTACTCTAATTTTTTCTGTACTTTAATTAGGTGTGTGCAATAGTGGAATTGACATCAAAATTCAAAGTCGAACTTTAAAATCCGTGCTTTAATGTATCATTCTCACATTATTAGTACTTTGGTCAGTTAATAATACTATTTTATGTAGTTTTATATTATTTATTTGAATGAATTAAAAGAGCCGTTTCATGTCTATCCTTGAATCACTTAACTCATCAAGATTGATATGGGATATAGAAAGTAATTAATAATAAGTAATTAAATACTCTTTGGAGAGAGTAATTTGTACAGTAATCTAATTAAACTATTGAATATGTAATTAGTAACTAGAAATTAATTACTTTGTGTATCACAAAAGTGATGGCTTGTGATTTTATATAGAGGAAACTCTGACCCCACGATATTGATCTTTATTGGAGGTTATATGTGCAATTCAGGTCAGCAGTCACTCTCACAACCTCTTTGTGTCATTTCGTGTCTGTTACATCAATGACTGTATCTAGTAAGGTAATGGATTGCAATCAGAGAGCATACATGATAAATCATAAATAATATTTACTGTAGCAGGGAAAGACTTCAATTTGTACTTTTAATTGTTGTTACGCCCATAATGACGCAAACACAGTTTGTCAGGACACATTATACACTATTGTGCACTCACTCTCTAAAATCCCTTGAGGGTTTGTTTTCCACTAAATAATAGTGCAGCCATCATAAGTTGATTTTGTGGGTATAGTACCATACAGTGTTTTAAAGACAATAGTCTTTATACAGTGATCAAGGTTATGGGGGCAATGAAAACTCCCTAATGTTTTGTAAGATAAGATAAGATTTTCACTGGCCCAAAAGCAAATCATACTAAAACGTATGAATGATATCATAGAAATTCATACAAATTAGCCACCTCGTAAAATCCTTACAAATTCTCATGAGATTGTGTTGTGTATTCTGTGTCTTCTTTGTTTTTCTCTTTGCTACAGTATCTACTGCCCAAATGCTTTTCAACAATGCAAAATTGTGAAAGGCTCTATGTAAATTAAATTGAATTGAACTAAATCGAATACTCTCATCACTTTGTCAGCCATGATTTTTTGCTGTACATCTAAAGTTCCTGTGTATGAAATTTAGCGGCATCTAGTGGTGAGGCTGGGAATTGCAACCAACGGCTCACTCCACCCCTCCCTTTTGAAGCACTACGGTGGCTGACTCAGAACTAAGATGTTGTCACGTTTTTGCTTCTTTGCCGAAGAAGATAACATATTTACGAAACGTGCTCTAGAGCAGTTTGTCCGTTTAGGGCTACTGTAGAAACAACAAGGTGAATTCCATGTAAGGGGACCCGTGTTGTATGTAGATAGAAATAGCTCATTCTAAGGTAATAAAAACATAACGCTTCATTATGTAAGGTCTTTATACACCTCTGAAGACATATGCTTATTATATTGCATTTCGGCCAATAAATCCAGCCAAAAATTACACACTGGACCTTTAATGCTCACATGTGTCACATGTCATATTTTAGTCATGAATCGTGCTGAGTAGCTGTATACATACAGATGCCCCCAGGTTTTGCTGTATTCTCCAGGAAGGAAACTGATCAGCATCCCTCCTGAGATCTGCGGTCTAACAGAGAGGGGAGCATGCTATTCTTAGATCTAACCTCCCACGGCTTGTGTAAGAGCTTTGACAGAGCACATTTTCTTTTGCGTCTTCTGCCTGAATTTTCTATATGAGGTTTGTCCTTTCAAGCCTGATGTAGTCTGCTATATAAAGGTGGCTTTTATAAAACAAACATTGAGTTTTTCTAATGCAACCCAAATGATACGGTAGCCAGAGTGTTATCTAATGAAATCTTGTTAACTGTGTCAGGATGTTCAGTTAATAAAGCCTCACATATGTGAGGGATTTGACACCCTGCCTCCACGTGTCGTAATGATGTGGATTTACCTAAGATGCTTACTGCTGTTCTATATAAAGATAATGAGATCTGCCTGTGGATGAAATTGCGCAGATAACCCAGACCCATAATTTTGGGGTGGTGAGGTTTTACTTTCATTTGCAATTCTTACAATAGACCTTATTGTTTTATAATGAGGGTATGAACGACTCACTGCTCAGTTATTTATCTTTATTTTCCTGAATGAGAGCTAAGCTCAATGTGCAAAGTAAGTTAGTGCTATTAGACCAAATGAATCGCCACAATTATAATAATAATACAGACCATTGTTACTCGCTAAGCCTCTTTTGATAATATGAAATGGTTTGAATCCAAAAGTGTAATGCTTAATGATTTGAATTTCATCAGTAGTCAGTCATTTCCTCTGAATTATTATTTTGTCTTTCATAACACAGTCGGATGAAATGATGGCGTAACATGCATGACACATACAGTGTTATTTAAAGCAAAGAAAAGCTACTGTGTGTTACAAAAAAATATTTTCTAATATTTACATGCATACATCAGATATGGTCAAATGTCATTGTCTTTGTTAAAGTCCTAGTGAAATTATAAATGACAATTCTTATTTTTTCATTACTAAATAGCTTATCAATGTGGGTCGTTTTCTTTTTAAAATGCATGTGCCCTCATAATATTCAGTTAAAATCTGAAACTGCACTTCCACCCAGAAATTCGACGGCTTGGGCGGAGCATCTGTTAACTCCTCCCCTTCAGCTGTCAGTCTGCTGCCAGCTTCATTTAAAAATACAACAGCTGTTTTTACACATCCTATCAATTCGCAGTGAAAATCCCAAGGTACACCCACTTGTTTTCTCCTTTGAAATTCCTTTTCACTCGGAAATGTATCAGAATACGGAAGTAAAAACGATCACAACTTCCGGTTCACGGGGACTTTAAAGTTTGTAAAATGAATGTTCATTTTTTCTGACATATTCTTTTGATTTTACTTTTCATTCAAATTGTTGTTATAATACAATCTGAAATAAAAAAGTTTTTATTAAATTGGAATAAAATGCATGAATACTTTAAGAAATAATTACTACTCTTACAGAACTTTACATTTCTTGCTTCCAATTTATCTGTAAAGAGTTAATAACATGAAGTCTCTTGGTATAAATGCTGGTGATTCTGGACTATATTCAACTGGATTTGAAGGAATCAAGTCATTTATATTAAGTGTAAATATTTGTGTAACTTGTGAAACAGTGGAGGACAAATGTCAGTGACGGGTCAGAGAAAAGATGGGAATCTTCAAAAATCCCATCAGGATAACTTGGATACAATAGTGGCCAGAAGTGAAGTCCAGAGGTCATATTTGTACAATATTTGCTTTTAATGCCCCCTCAGGTTTAATTAAAACATCAAAATATGGAACTATGGTGTAAAATGAAAAAAAAAAAACATTATATTTTTAAGATATTTTTGACAAAAATATTTTAACTAAGTCTAGGAAATATGGGTTATATTTAACAATACAAAAAATGCACAGACAAACAAAAGTATAACAGGAAATAAAGCAAACATTGACTTTTATCAGCTATTAAAATTTTGTTGGGGTGTCTCGTTTTTTGAGCAGTCATTTACCTCGGTCTCAATAAGCTTTGTAAGTATGTTGTGTGTTATTTTTTGCCAAGCCTCTTTATATTCTTCTCAAAGTTGAGCTTCACTTTACAAGCACAACAACACACACACTCATTTTAATACATCTTTAAAAACATATTTAACACAACATATTATTTCAAGGGCTAAGACCTCAATGTTTTTGGACATCACTGTAGTGTTTGCAGTGACCGTCCACAAACATCACGCTTCAGAGGTTGCATGCTCATCGCTGGTATCACAAACCACTTTCCTGTTTAATGTCTCACGCTGGTTGTTTGTGAATAGGCTCCAGTCAGCCTGACCCATGCAGACAGATTGCAAAATGATTACAGAAGTTCTACCCTTATCAAAACTGCTTTTTACCACAGTAACCATATAACCATAGGTTTTGTAGAAACAAATGGTAATCTCTATGCCAAACGACATTTTTACTATAATGAAACAATTGTTGATTTTTGTAAGGGTATCTGCCCAAACACCAAGGAGAAAGTGTGATGACAATCTGTGTGTGTTAAGACCTGTATTTGTGTTTGCATTAGCAACACATTGGTGCTTGTTTGTGACCTTTTGTTACTTTGGTTCTGGCTTTCTGTTGTGAAAGGTAAATTAGAGGGCAGTACACTTTTTACTGAATGAGAGATGACAGTCTTTGAACTTTTAATCTTAAACATGTTGCCAGTTTAGATTATTATCAGCGTGTAGCAAGAAACTACAGTCATACGCAGAGGTCTGGTGTGGGTTTGGGTGTGATGAGGGCATGCATCAAGATGAAACCACCATGGGAACTTTCTGAACCAAGTCCTCGGAGTCAAAAGTCTTGCTTAATGTTGGTTAACTATTTGGATTTTTTATCCAGTCTGCTTCAGTCACGTATAATAAGGGTTCAGATTTCAATAACATTTGAATAGTCATTCAGATTTTGTCCTATTTATTGAGTCCTCACAAAACCTGTCAATCAATTAAAAAGCATAAATTCCATTTGGTAAAATCAAATCTCTTTTAGAACAATTAAAGGGATAGTTCATCCAAAAATACAAATTGTGTATATTCACCTTCATGTCATTCAAAACCTGAATATGACTTTCTGTCTTCTATCGAAGACAAAATCATTTTTTGGGGGGGGTGTCTCAGTGTGTCCATACACTGGAAGTCAATGGGGTCCTGTGTTGTTTGCTTACCAACGTTTTTCAAAATATCTTACTTGGTGTTCTGCAGAAGAAAGAAAGTCATACAGGTTTGAAATGACAGGGTGAGTAAATGATTAAATAAATTCAATTTTGGGTGTACTATCCCTTTTAGATTATGTTTTAATTATGCATTGTGACATAACTGTAATAGAAATAAAACATTATTCTCATACTGTAATGTGAAGGACAATCAAATAATCTTAAATAAATAAATTATAAGTATACATGCTGGTAGTAAATGTTGTAATGGTTTTAAATAATACTGACGTTCATCGTGTAGATATCTTTGTTGAGTTTATTAATTATTCTCACATCAATACAAAGACAGGGGACCTTAGGGGTCACTTTATTAATATTAACACTGCTTTAACTTACAGTAGTGTGTTTAAACACACCCAACACTTTCAGGTCACTTAGCAGTCACCAACGTTTCCATGCAGGCCAACAATAAAGATCACCTGACAGGGTGCTGTCCTAAGACGAACATAATAAAGGAAATGAGAAATATGAAAAGGATGTGTGTGGTATATGTGTAGAGTAAACATTGTGTCTTATTCGTCTTTTCTGGCACATATATTGACTATATGAATGAGGTCAAATTCTAGTGTGTGGATACTGATAGGGATCTTGACAAACACTGCTGGCACGTATACGAGACGGCGATGCGGTACATCCTGTTGTCCAATTCCTCATCAAACAGTCGTCCAGACCGCTAGACTCTCCTGACAACAATCAGTTGTTGTTTCCTTAGTTTGTTTGTTTTTGGCAATTTAAAAAGTCATTGTGTTTGTCACTATGGACAGTGAACTTGTTGTGCATATCCCCAGCAGGGATTCAGCAGGTGCATGTGGGAGAGCCGATATATTTTGATTTATGCATATACATTTATACCAATACACCAAGATTTGTATAAAACGTTCACTGCATAATCATGCATACTACAGGGCTTAAGGTATTTCTCTCGACCTGTCCACATAAATACCTCATGAGAACTATGGAGTTTTGAATTGTATTTAAGTTACCAGGGACTTCGGCAACGGTGAGGTCAGGTTTACCGCATGACTCGACTAACAAATGAAGAACTCCTGCAGTGTTAAGATATAGTACATATTCAATTTCAACTTTAAAGCTGCAGGATTATTTTACATACAACATTGCCAAAGCTTTAATATGCACGCACGCACACACGATATACGATATATAATAACTATCAAACTCTATATGTTTGACTAAATATTACAATCTAATGTGTATACGTATAGTATACACATACAACCTATATAATGTATGTATTTATGTGTAAAAAAGGCCATTATTCTGTATTCTAATATGCTGTCATCAGTCTTTTAGTCGGCACGCAGCATCCATGGTGACAACCAATCAGCATCCCGCAAGTCATGCACAAGCGAGTGCTCCCGCCCTCTGGGCGGAGTCAAGCGGATCGGGATGCGGATAGACGCAAGTTTAAACTGTTGCACCGTTTACAGCCGCGGAAAAAATTAAGAGACCATTCCAAATTTCCATTTCAAATCAATGTATTGTGGCATTTCTAGATGTATTGTGGTCATTCCAGTCCAGTGTCTGTTGAATTTCAACAAAATCAAATCTCAGGAGTGACATAAAGTCAACAGCAATGTGAAAGACTGGCAGCATGACAAGACACATGAAAACTGATAAAAATGTAGGTCATCACATGAAAAGATCATTTTATACCTTTTCGTAAATACATGTACAAATATTACAGTTGTATTGCTTAAAAGTGAATATGAACAGGAAATAAAAATGATCATTTTTCCTAAACACACCTATAAATAGTACATATATATATATGCACACCGTTTTTGTATGTGTGTGTGTGGCCTTTTTTATATCCCAGTGGCGACCTAAACCTGAACACACTCAAACTCATGGGGACGCGTGTCACCATGGGGACCAAAAATGGAGGTCCCCATGGGCAAAAAAGCTTATAAATCCTACAGAACTATACTTTTTGAAAATCTAAAAATTGTGTGTGTGTGTGTGTGTGTGTGTGTGTGTGTGTGTGTGTGTGTGTGTGTGTCTGTTTATAACAAAAAGTCGTATTGAAATATAATGTGTTTGGAGTTCAGTGCTCTGTGATTGTGTTTCATGAAACAAAAAAGTGTTTGGACATTATGTAAAATCCTCTTTTGTGTTCAACAACAAAAAAACTGTCGTATGGGTTGGACAAAGATAAGCAAACGATAACAGAATTTCTATT
Source organism: Triplophysa rosa (assembly GCF_024868665.1). Taxonomy (NCBI): domain Eukaryota; kingdom Metazoa; phylum Chordata; class Actinopteri; order Cypriniformes; family Nemacheilidae; genus Triplophysa; species Triplophysa rosa. Next base: position 14,437,092 of record NC_079912.1, on the reverse strand, counting down.
GTGGTGTGATAACTATTTCTTTAACATCTCATACATTCAACAGAATGTATTTCTCCTAAGGTTTCTCTACAGGTGCGTGTGTTGGACTGCATCTTTGTTTTGTGTGTCTGTTCTGGCTTATAGTCTATTTCATGTTAATCCATGCAGGCATCAGCACAAGAATGAGGATTTGGGCTGTTTTGGAAATAATCCATGCAGAAAGATTGATTTTATCATGGCGCCTTCATGAGCATATCAGCTATGTAAATAGGTGTGATGCATATCTGTGTGTATATATTTAACATTATGCATGTTGTTGATATAGCATGTATGAACAAATAACACTTTCAAAACAAAATTACAGTAGACGCAATAGGTCAGTATCTGATAATGCTTGACGCCTTAGGCTGGGTTCATATTCTGTTGGTCCCATTACATTTTCACAAAGCTAACTGAAGATATAGCTACAATGCAGAATTGACGTGACAGCCAAATATTTCCACTAAAGGTTGTTCGTTGGCTTACAATTTTTAAATCATGAATGTCTTTTTTACAGTACTATTCAAATTTGGAGTTCTTAGGACATTTTTGTCTTGTAACAGTTTAAAAGTATATGTTGCATTATATTGCTGTTTGAAATATTTGACAGAAATATATTTATATGAAGAGTTTCTTTCAAAAATGAAGTTTCTTTTAAAGTGCATTCCAATTAATATCAATCAAACTGCAGTTGGTTTGTTTTGATTTGAGCCAATAAAAAGATTAGGGCTGTCAAACGATTAATTACGATTAATCGCATCCAGAATAAAAGTTTGGGTTAACATATTGTATGTCTGTGCACTGTGCATTTAATTTTGTATTTTTAAAACTTATGCATTTATTTAAGAAAAAACAACATTAATAAACATTTACATGTAATTTAAATTATTGGCAAATATAAATAAATACATGTAAACATTTTCTAAATATAAACATGTTGTGTACATGTATGTGTTTATAAATACTAAATTAATATGCAGAGTACACAGACATACATTATGTAAACACAGACTTTTATTCTGGATGCGATTAATCGTTTGACAGCCCTAAAAAATACAGCTAACTTACACAATAAAACACAATTAAAACATTATAACATAATAAAAAGCATGATGTTTTTGAAAAATGTTAAAAACGGAGTTATCTCATTTTGGAACCAAACTCTTCAAATATAGAAAGAAGCGCATCACAACACATATGGATGTTTACGAGCTCCGAGTGCTGATCTCATTTAGGGAAACTCTCCCCTGACTTTTGCGTGTCTGTGGCGAGGTGGAGGTCAGACAGCTGCAACAGGTGGTAATGTGAGAAACGTGACCATCCATAGCCCACGAAGAAACTCTAGCTGTTCTGGGGCGTAACTCAGCACTGAAACTCACCCTTGTAGGCTACTTCTTCTGGAGACCAAAAGTCTCTCTAGATATGACTGAACATATATATGAAGGCATATAAATATTAATACCTGTGTGCTTCTGTAAAAATGGGATGGATGGAGCAGGTGTAGTGTCTGTTACACTGGGTTCACGCGAATTAAGCGTTTTGCGCGAGTAAATTACATACAAAGTCCATGCAAAGACGCGTATAGTCCCGAACTCGCGGCAGGCGGTGCGAATGACGCGAATCGGGCGGCGGGATTGCCGCGGACGCGCGTCAATCTAGTCTTCCGCGAAGATTGAAAATATTTTCAGAAAATGACGAACTTTTCCCGCGAGTGATAAAGAGCGTGGAACGCGATTGTTCCTGTTTGGTGTGAACCCAGAATTAGGGCTCAAGCCAAGGTTCTCGTCTTGAAAACCAGTTACACTGGCTTTCTCCTCTGTCTTAAACAATAGATGTCAGCGAGTTGTTTTAGGATGCAGTGAGACGGTACATCAAGAATTACTGGTTTAAACACTTAGTATAAACATGATTTATGACCAGTTTCACACAGAATATGCACACCGTCTATATTGTAAATAGTCATTTAGGCATTTTTTTATGAGTAGACTGTTACACAGGGAAGTTATGTGGTTTCTTAAGCAAACTATACTCAAAACTGTGAAAAAGTTCATTTAACTTACAACTTTTAAGTGTGTTTAACTATTTTGATATTTTGAGTTCCAGGGACACAAAAATAATAAGTCACTTAACTAAAACGTTTTAATTATATCTTCCAATGACGTCAGAGCGATTCCCAGCATGCTTTGTGTGGACTGGATAATGGAAGTAAATCTTGAAATATAGTGTTATTTTATGTATTTATATCAAATTACAATGGGAGGAGGCTTATACATGTTCAGTATTCTGTTCTATTCTGTTATTTAAAGAGTTTTGGGACATTAGTGATTTTAATGAGGTAACCATTGTGCAGACGAGTAGAGCATTTGCTCAGGAGGAAAACAGACTCATTTCAAATTTTATTTAAGTCTTTACATTGATAATGCTACAGGCTGTTGTTCCTTCATGACAACATTGATAAGTGAAACTCAAGTAAATGGAAAATGAAAAATGAAGTTTATTCAAAATGAATTATTTTGAGTTTACTATACTTATGTGTTTAGTGTTCTTTACTCATAATAATTGAGTTATCAACTTAAAAGTTTTGTGGTAATAAGTTACCACAAATGTTTTGAGTTATCTTAACTTATCGGGGTTTACAGTGTGAAAGTGAGGGGCATGTCTATCTGATCATCAGATGTGTTATGATAAACTGAAACTTGCTAAACAAGTTATTAGGAAAAACATTTCCATCAGATGATGCCTAAATGACAAATAAAAAAACTTTCAGTGTGAACAGACCACAAACCTTCGTGAACTCACTTTGACCCACTAATGTGCATATTCACATCATCATATAAAAGTCAAAAAGCTTTCATTGCATGGGGACTTTAATCAGATGGATAAATTAATCACAGGAATTTGTGACATAGCCACGAAATTTATAATCTATTGATTTGTGTTCACAGACACAAATTTCCCCTTTGTTCTGTTTATATTTATATATATACAGTACGTCAATACATCAATCTCACCGAAATTCCTGCCTATTTTATGAGGTGGATAAAGAGCCGATGTATTTTTTGTATGTAAAACCCGGAAGCGAGTTAGCATTTTTTTCATCACTTACAGTTACATCGCCCCAAAATCTATGGGTTTTTGGTTAGAATATGCACACCATCTATATTACGTTTTACCACAGTTTTGTAAAAAATCTGCAGAATACTTTACTACTATTATGTTATATTTCAACAGCAAGGAGAGCATAACAAGGCACAGCTTTAAATGTTTATTGTAAAATACTGCTTACTGTTACTATTTTTAAGACGCAGTTAGCAATATACTGTACTAGCCATTTAGTAAATAGTGAGCTTAAAGTGATACATCACCCAAAAATGAAAATTCTGTCATCATTTACTCACCTTCGAGTTGTTCCAAATCTGTATGAATTTCTTTGTTCTGGTGAACACAGAGAAATATATTTGGAAGAATGCTTGTAACCAAACAGATTTTGCCCCCCATTGACTCCCATAGTAGAGAAACTTACTTTTACTATTACTTACTATTACTTACTTAATTTTTTTGTTCTGTTGAACACAAAAGAAGACATTTTGAAGAATGTTGTCATGATTCTGCCCCTCCTAGTCATGGTTTTCTCAGTCTTGTGGCAGGATCATGACAGACCCACGTGTTTAGTGTGAGAAATACATGGTATTGTTTGTATTAGACATACCATGCGCTTTCTCGTGTCTCCACTTTCTCAGTGTCCCCGCCCTCTCGTTTCCTTATTATTGATGATTAATTAGTTCATGCCCTGCAGCTGTTCCCTTGTTGATTTTGCTCCCCATATAATGCCCTTTTGTCTGCTGTCCTGTGCTGATTCGTTTTGTTCATCACACCAGTGAATTGTGCTACCTTGTCCTTGTACCAGAAACCCTGTCTTGTGGATTACCTTACCCGTGTCTGGATGTTTATTATTTATCACGTCGTGTCTTAGTTTTTATAAGTAGTTTTAGTTATCCTGTCTCCTTTGTTTTTGCCCCCACGTGGGAAGTCTTTGCTTTTTGATGTTTATACTGTCTTAGTTTCGTTTTCCCCATCGTGGGTGTTTTTGTTATTATATTAATAAAAGTCTTTGTGTCTGCAAACACTGCCTGCAATTGGGTTCTCTCTACGTCCCAGCAGACAGCTAATATGGACAGTACAGAGTCGTTCCTGTAATCTCGCCATGCCCACTTGCTATTTGGGTTCCGTCAGGGGAATTACGGGAACCGGGAGTTCACCAGAGCATTCTTGGCGGTAGCGAGGGAGACCGTGTTTGGTGAGGCAGAGTTGAAGGTGATTTTCGACAGCTGCCTCACCCGTCACCTCACGCCGTCTGAGAAAAGGATGCTGGGACCCCTAGGGTTTGCGGATATGGTCAGGTACGTGGTCAACCAGGACGATCCCATGACGATCCCGAACCTCGTCCTGGCTACCGTCACCCAGGGGGACTCAGTGCCTTCCAGCTTGAGCTCCATGGTCCCCGGTTCTCCTGGCAGTATCCGTGGCAAGCGGGGAAGGAGAGCTTCATGGACGACGTCCTGTGCAGTACTTCCTCTGCCCTCCACGGTTCCTGTAGAGTCGGCCACTAGCCCGGTGGTCCGAATAAGGAGGAAGAGGCGTTGCAAGGTTCAGTCCAGTCCAAGCTGGTGGCAGCCGGCGTCCAAGCAGGTGCAGCCTGCGTCCAAGCCGGTGCAGCTGTCGTCCGGTCCGGTGCAGCTGGAATCTGGTCCGGTGCAGCCGGAATCCGGTCAGGTGCAGCCTTCCAGCCGGCACCACAGTCGGTGTCTCTGCCGGTCCTCCAGCCGGTGTCCCAGCCAGCTCCTCAGCCGGCCTTACAGCCGGCGCCCTTGCAGGCATTACAGCCGGCTGATTCCCCCTTTGCCATGGGACACATGATTCCCCCACCTATTGCCCCAGGAGCCGCTCCTGTCAAGGCCACCCATTCCCCACGCTCTCGAGCGCCCCCTAGGACTAAGACTGCGTCCCCTTGTCCTAGCTCCTCTGGCCTTCCGCCCATGAACTCATGTGTTACTGTGATCCCAATCCCCTGATTGTTCCTGCTTTTCTGCCATTGTTGATGTTCACCATGTTTTGTTGGATGTTGTCTGCCTCCCAGTCTGTTTTGTCTCATCCTGCCCCTTGAGGAACGCCAGGATATCGTTCCTTAAGGGGGGGGTTCTGTCATGATTCTGCCCCTCCTTGTCATGGTCAAATGTAGGACAGAAAACAGTTCTGCGGCACTTTTTGACCATTGTATTTTTTCCTCCTTTGTGAGTCTATTTGGGGCAAAATCTGTCTGGTTATACCCAGTGTTGGGTGTAACTAGTTACTAAGTAATTAGTTACAGTAATTTAATTACTTTCCCTTGAAAAGTAAAGTAAGGGATTACTCTTATTTTTTCTGTAATTTAATTAGTTACTTTTGATGTAATTGATAACATAATATAATATAATAATAATTGTAATATAATTTTGATGTCATTTCCACTATTGAATATAAGTCTAACTATAAAATGTATGCTTTAATGCAGGGCTAGTCAACTGGCGGCCTGCGGGCCAAATGCGGCCCACCAATCATCTTTTCCTGGCCCACCTTAACAGTTCAAATAAGTGGAGAGACTTTAAGAACGGTGTGCTTTAAATGCACGTCCTCCTGAGACGCCACATCTTTAAAAGTCCAAAACGCTGCTACATTCAAATCGAAAGTAATTCCCGTGGCTCATAATGTTTTACGTCTTATAAAGCGATTTGATCGGTCAGTCCAAGAAACTTAATGTTATTTACAACGTTATAATCAGCAATGCATTGCACAGCCACAGGCAATCGGTTTGCGCACACGATAGGTCACGTTCTATAACGCGTTTTGTGCCCTTGAAAGTAGGCTAACTGTAGGAAGGGTACACCACGTGAACGGTTGTCTCAGATAAGGCGGAAACGGTCTTGTTTTTATTACTGCATTCATTATGTATAACGGCTATATTTACGAAAAACAGCTGTTCATCTCCCCCCAGAACTCGCACTATACAAAGGATCTGCCCTATAAGTGCGTGGGGCACATGAATGTGATCGGAATTCACCCGAAGATGTGATAATAGCGTTCAGTTTCTTGCACAGATCAATTGACTCGCTTTATAAGACGCTTATTTAACGTCACAAGGGGCAGGGATTACTTTTGTGTTGAATGTATTTGCGTTTTTTACTTTTACTGATTGAACTTTAATTAATTCAACCAAATATCTTCTTGAAAAAACAATGCCACCCACATCTCGATGTACTGGAGGACTGTGGGTGAGTAAATTACTAGCAATCTTTGGGTAAAGTAACGCATTAAGGAATATAAAATACAATTAAAAAGACAATATCCCTTTTAATTTAATATCATGAAAAGGCACAAATACTGGATGCAATATTTGTGTGCATGTTTTAATCATGGCCTATAAGTAACAGCAACAAAAACAGTATAAAAGGAACAAAACGCAATAAATAACAGAAGAAATGAGAATATGGTAAAAAACTGGCCCGCATCCTATTTATACTTTTGGAATCTGGCCCTCAAAGAAAAGTAGTTGAAGACACCTGCTTTAATGTATCCTTCTCACATTTGTAATACTTTGGTCAGTGAATAAGAATGATTTATGTAGTTATTTATTTGAATGAATTAAATAAGCCGTTTCATGTCTATCCTTGAATAAATTCTAATCAAGGTTGATTTAGGATATAGAAAGTAATCTGTTGGGCAGTAACGCGTTACTGTAGTTTGATTACATTTTTGGTAACGGAGTAATTTAATGCGTTATAATTCCTAAAATAGTAATTAGATTATAGTTCCAAGCCCAGGTAACTATACGTTACAGCTGCATTACATCGTTGCCATGGTATCGTTTTATCATTTAAATTGTAAAAAGCGAAATAGCTTTTTCAAAGTCTGGATGCCTGCTTGTTGCACCCACGACGTCATCAAACTGAAACGCACCTGTGCTGGAAATACAATCATTATTTTGAGTTTATTTCTGTCAAAGACAAGAACATTGTTGAGCGTTGTCAGTCATGTGTAGGTAAGCAAAAGCCTATCTCCCGCGAAAAACAACCTGAAAGGGCAGTACATCATGGTTAAACTTCTGGAGAAGGTAATGTCACCGGGCACGGAGAGCAATGAATCAACTTCTACTGTCGAGTGCCAGGCTGCTATTAGCAACATGTTATGTTTTGTCAGACTAGTTTTTGCTGCTCTAACGCTATTATATTTGTTAAATGTTGAAGAAATCATCATATCTAGTTAAGATATATAAGTTAAGTATCAGAAACTAAGGAGAGACTTTTTACATTATGGAGTATGCAGGTTTAGAAATACTTGCTAACATATGAAAAAATGTCTTAAGTTAAAATGTCGCAGAGTTTAATTATTATTCTTATTTATGACAGGCTTTAGTATGGAATAAGCAGAAAGAATGTATTAAAATAATTAAAGACGAGATAGAGTACAGTATGCACTTCCCTATAAAGTTTAGTCTTGAGAAGGCTAAAGAGATTATTTTGTGTTTTTGAGGGGTGGGGGATAGTAATGTAACGAGTAGTGTAACTAATTACTTTTGAAATAAAGTAATCAGACCAGTAACTTGATTACTTTTAAAAGGAGTAATCAGTAATTTAATTACATTTCCAGAGTAACTTGCCCAACACTGATTAGTAATAATTAAATACTTTTTGGAGAGAGTAATTTGTACAGTAATATAATAACACTATTAAATATGTAATTAGTAGCTAGTAATTAATTACTTTTTCAGAGTAACTTACCTAACACTGGTTATAAGCATTCTTCCAAATATCTTTCTCGGTCTTCATCAGAACAAAGAAATTTAAACAGATTTGGAACAACTCGAAGGTGAGTAAATGATGACAGAATTTTCATTTTTGGGTGAAGTATCACTTTAAAAAACGTGTCTGTTTGTTTGAGTGATCAAACAAACTGCAACAACATGGGCCCAACCGATTTGCACCCCATCATATGTTTGAGTTATTAAAATATTGAATAGTTTTGCATTTCTAGCACGCATTTATAAGTGTACGATACATTGCGTGTTTAAACTGATTACTTTGCGTGCAATAAAATATGCCTTCTTTGTTTTTTCTGTAATTCACTATTTGATATGGGTGTACCAGCTGTCAATCTGGGTGGATCAGTTAACACAAAGTAATACCAACACAAACAAAAACAGTTTTAAGAAACTGCACAGAGCATGAGATGCGAGCGTGAGGTGGCAAATATTTCATTTTATGCGCAAGCTTCTGTTTGAGCACATGCATACACACCCGCCTTTTTGACGCCTTCTTAATGTCAGAACTTAATAGAAAACAAAAGCTAAAACTGCCTTTAATAAAGATCCTTAGATTATTATGTGTTGGACCTCATCGTACCAAATGGATGCCAAAGATGCCAAATGGGTTGAATAGTTGGTGAATTGAGTTGGTGGTTTGGTTCAGGACCCAGATTTTATGTTGGATATCAGCTACTAACATTGTTTATCATATAAAAGTAAAAAGTACTTATTTAAAAAATGATTTTTTAAACTATTACTGTTAACTGTGTAGCCCCGACTATATTTAGAATATTAAAATAATACAGACTTAATGGGAAAACACATTATTTTAGTGCTGCTTTCTATGCATCTTGAATTCTGAAAAAACATGCTAGCAAGTAAACTCATATTTAATGCAGTATATTTTTTAGTGACGGATGAGTTTGTGCTCAATGTTGTTTTATTTCTTGTTAGTTTGATTGGGCGTCCTTCCATTTTTAGAGCTGAAACACATCCATTTTGCTATCTTAACTACAGTATATTGTTTGATTTGTTTTTTTATGCTATTATTTGCACTAAGAGTTGTTTTTTAATGCTGCCCACAACCACATCACAACAGACCTTCATTTCAGCCATTTGAGAACAGCCAAGTTGAGAATGGCATATTTTTTGTTATGAGTAGAGTGTTACACAGGAAAGTTATGTGGTTTCTTCAGAAGCTGGAAGTGAGGGGTGAAATGGCATGCTTATCTGATCATCAGATGTGTTATGATAAACTGAAACTTGCTAAGCAAGTTATTAGGAAAAACATTTCCTTCAGATGATGCCTAAATGACAAATACAAAAACTTTCAGTGTGAACAGACCACAAACCTTCGTGAACTCACTTTGACCCACTAATGTGCATATTCACATCATCATACTGTATAAAAGATAAAAAACTTTCATTGCATGGGGACTTTAATCAGATGGATAAATTAATCACAGGAATTTGTGACATAGCCACGAAATTTATAATCTATTGATTTGTGTTCATAGACACGAATTTCCCCTTTGTTCTGTCACTCAGCACGACTGGAACACAATTTCACCGAAATTCCTGCCTATTTTATGAGGTGGCTAATTCATAAGAATTTGTACGATTTTATACATATATATTTATATATATATACGTCAACACAACAATCTCACCGAAATTCCTGCCTATTTTATGAGGTGGATAAAGAGACGACGTATTTTTTGTATGTAAAACCCGGAAGCGAGTTCACTTACTTACGGTTCCATTGCCCCAAAATCTATGGGTTTTTGGTTAAATCCCAGATAGCACAATCCATCTGGTTTACGTCTATTTGACGTCTGCATTTACATCTGCAAGACATCTTAAATACATAGTTTGCTCATCTGCAATACGTCTCGGAGACGTCTGAACGTCTGTAATACGTCTGCTAAAGATCTGGAGATCTGCTGCTTAAAAACATCTGCTAAACATCTTAGAAAGAGCTGTTGTACATCCATTCTAAATCATAAACATCTTACAGACATCTTCTAGATGTCTATATGATGTCTGACAGCAGACATCTCCGAGACGTATTGCAGATGAGCAAACGATGTATTGTAGATGTCTTGCAGATGTAAATGCAGACGTCAAATAGACGTAAACCAGATGTATGTGTGCTATCAGGGATGCCTAAAATAAGGTTTGTGGCTAACAAAACCTCTAAATGTTTAGTTTATTATATATTATATTATATATTATTATACAACATAAATCACACCATTTATAACTTGTGATTTTTAATGTTTTATCGTTTCTTTAAATGGCGCTTGCTAACAAGTTGCTAAAAGCGACTACATCCTTTGGCGGGGACATTAAACGTCATCACGCAGATAAATCTCACAAATAATGCAACATGGACACACATCTCTAAAAACGTGGCTGGAGATTCATTCACAGAGTAATTACCAGGGAACACGTTTTTTATAAAGTTTGAAAGAGTTGTCAGAGGCTTGGTGGTGGTGACAATGATATTGAGCGACCGTCTGTTTAGCATCATGATAGCTTGGCTAGGTTGGCATACAAAAACATGTCACCTCTGCCATACACTATATCATCTCAATCGTACTTATTTATTTAAACTTATTTAATCAGCATTTCATGTCATATAGTTTGATTAAAATTTGTACTAGTTGCAAGCCCCATTTTAAACATAAGCTATTTTTTAATACAAAATGGAAAAGGACAAAATTTGTCACAGACTCTTTGAGGTCTTAATACCTTATGCAGTTGTGATTTAGGTAAATTAAATAGTTAACTTGTTCGAAGTTTAGACATTTTTCAAGTCACAGATACAGATTATTCATCTCAGTCAACCTGCTGCTTTGACCTTCACAGTGACCTCTGACCTTGTGGCTCACTGCCTATCAACCTCACAATGCAAATCTTCTTTATTAAGTTTATTGTGGCAGTTCAAATGAGTATTTTACCGTATAGCTTGTTAATAAATCTTAACCATTACATATAAACACACAGAAGATCTCAAGCTATTTTACAACAAGCATTACTTATAACTCTATGAAACATATGTGTGTGCGTGTCTTTAAATACGTTGTGCTTAATGTTTGAGGATACGCCTGATCTCCTTGAATCACATTAGCATGTGAAGCCTGCGGACATTACTGTTCCTGTCCACAACCGCATGCGTGTGTCCTTGTCTATAGGTCATGCTTCATTCGGCAGTCCCGCTTTATCACACAAGAGTGCTCTTTCGGGTGTCACGCTGTAAAATCAAATGAATGTGTGTGTTTGTGTACTGTACAACATCTCTAATTTACACCACCCAGACAGTATTCTAATGTAACGCATTGATTCCTGCGGGTGTGGGTCTGTTGTCTGTCATGTTGCCATCAATAATTCTGTCCCGGCTCGGTGTGAACTCCGTGACGTCAACGTGCCGCAGCATCATTGCTCTGCAGCGTCGGATCATCGATGTGAATATAAATGAGGTTGTGTGATGATGTCATGAAGGTTGTGAGGGAGCGAATCAGCTGTCTCCCCCGACTCCAACCTCACGCAGCTGACAAAACAGCTCTGACTGCGCTCACATACACGTCTGTCACCAAAGAAAAATGTAAGGAGGAGGGGATGGAGGTTATCAACTCTTTCCTAATGGCCTTATGATTTATCATTACAATGAAAGATATCTCACGAGCCTGCTAATCATTAGGAAATAACAATACAGAAAGGTCCAAGGTCTACTGCGACAAGAGCTGCAGCGTTTTCTTTACACTGCATTATCCCAGGAGTGTTGGTTCAATATTTTTCTAGCCTCCTCCTTTCTGCAGTGGTTATAAAACACATTGGTGCTTAAAACCTAATGTTCGATTACATTCGACTGTTTTAGTGTTTTTTATTCTCACCGAGAAACCTCAGGGATGTAGGTCTAAGCTCTCTTTCGGATCCTTAATACATCCTCCTGACCTAATTAAAATCCAGTAGATATTATTGAAACTTCATCCCTTTGGTTTACCACAAAGTATTATATTTTCATAAATGTGAAAAAATGTGTTGGGTGAGGTTGACTGTAGAAAAATCAAAGCAATCCAAATAGTGGCATAAAATCATGAAACGGAAGATAGGCATAAATATCTTTACTTAAAATGTCCTCTTTGAAAATAGCAGAACAGTTTATGGCTAAAACATTATTGCTTAACATACTGCAGCCCTCGAATTCAAGTACATTCAACACACAGTGCACAATTTACAAACACATACCATGAGACAATAGCCCCTGGTCCCTGACGTCTGTATTCTCACTTTCTAAAAAGATTTTGATATTTGCATGTGGTTTCTTTTAAGACTTGTCTTCGGCATTTCTTCGGCATTGCTGTGCAATACACCCTTACGCAAGGAAATATATTTATTATGGCTATATGTTAAATCATTTAATATATATTAGAAATATATAGATGGTTTCAGCGGCAACAACATAAACATATGTTACGTGGCCCAAATTTAACTTCCGGTAGACCTCTGCAAAGAAGCAATGAGTAGATTTAAATTCAATTAATTTTACAATAAAATATTAATATTAATGAATATTAATAGAAATTAAATCTAAAATTAATTGTTGTATTATATTATATTATAACCAAACACAGACTGGAAGCTAACTTCGGGCCAGAGCGTGTCCGATGAAACCATCTTTAGAATAATACATGGTTAATATTACAATAGATTAAATAATACAGAATTGCTGCTTTGCATATGCTGAAAAAGTAAGCACTTGGTTCCAGTATATGGAAATGTATTATTTAATATATTGCGTTATATTTTCCAGTATATTCACATATTTTTTCGTTTCGTAAGGGCACAGCATTGCAAAACTTTAAAAAGTAAACGACACATTTAAGGAATTATTTGACAATACAATAAACCATTCACATTTTCATGCAGTTATTGCTACTATTTATCAGGTAAAGCCTTGTGCATAGGATTTCTACAAACAACATCTTAACACACAATGAAGCTGGAGTTTTGACAATGTGAGACACAAACATTCCAGGCTCGTATCATCCCGCCCCTGTTGCATATGTTACATTTTGTGCATGATTTCCCAGTGTGCCTGCGTGGACGTTATGCCGTTTGTATTTGTTTGTCAAAGGGGATTTTTTGAGCTTTTGCAGTGTGACAGTAGTGTGCATTGGGTTCCATTAATCTGATGCTGTGAGTGCCAGAGATTACAGCATGGCAGGGAAGGACAACAGCCGGCACAGATGGCATCGCTTCGGGTAGAGTCTGTACTGCTGGCGTCTTAATCTGAACTACTGGCTAGTCTCTACAGCACTAAAAATATGTATGGCATACCCCTAATACCCTGTTTACGATATATATTTCTCTTATATATTATATATATTTATGTTTTAGCTGTGTATCGTGTCGTATAATGTTGGCACCATATTCTTAATCCAGGTAATTCAAACATTTGAGCAATTGAAAGGAAGACAGATTTTTTTGTACACTAACGGTATTGTTTAGCGTGCTGACAAAATGTTTATATGCTCTTCTACTTGTAAGTCGCTTTGGATAAAAGCGTCTGCCAAATGAATAAATGTAAACTGTAAAAAAATGTATGATTTTTTTTGCATTTTGTTACTATTGACAGCTGTCAGGTTGACCAGCATCACCGCAGGCCCTTAGCTTAGAGCCGCGCACCTGCACATCCTAAAGATGAAAGGAAAGGGATGGCAGGGTCAAGGGGGGCCCTTCACTGGAAAGATGCACGGACCGCACGTCCCTTTAGAGGCTGAGGGGGACGATAGTTATTCACCATGCAGCATGCCTCCTCTTCCTCCGCGGAAAACCGTAGACTGCGAAATTTTGTCATCTGTTTAGAAAATAAGACAGAAGGAGAAATGTAAAAAATGTTTTAGCACGTCTTACTGTTTGTGTACTGGAGAAATGTCTTAGAATAAACTAGGTTTGCAAACTGGTTAAACATTAATTGTCCTACTCATTCTCATTCAATCTCACATTCTGAACAGAACTGACATCAGGTTAAGTTAATTTTACATTCATAAAGTCAATAATTAAACAGGCAAGCGTAACTGGAAAATGAGGCATGGCCACCTGAGGTTATGTACACAGTTACCAGCTGAGGCCTTCAAGAGTCCACCAACGTCATGACTTAAACATTTAACTGGGTCGTGTTAACTTTCACAAAAGCGCTTGTGTCTGACTAGACTACAGAGACCGGCAGAAAAAATATTTTTAACAAGAAAAATCACATTAATTTTAAGTTTACTCTCATTTTTCTGTAATTTAATTACAGTTACCTTGTAATTAAACTAAATACTTTGTGTAATATATGTGTGTGCAATAGTGGAATTGACATCAAAATTCAAAGTTGAACTTTAAAATCCTTAATGCTTTAATGTATCATTCTCACATTATTAGTACTTTGGTCAGTTAATAAGAGTTATGTAGTTTTATATTATTTATTTGAATGAATTAAAAGGGCCGTTTCATGTCTATCCTTGATTCACTTAACTAATCAAGGTTCATATAGGATATAGAAAGTAATTAATAATAAATAATTATTATAAACTATATACTTTTTGGAGAGAGTAATTTGTACAGTAATCTAATTACACTATTGAATTGGAAGAGTTTGGCTCCAAAATGTGATAACTTTGATTTATTGTGCATTCCAGTTAATATCAATCAAACTGCAGTTGATTTGTTTTGATTTAAGTCATAATAACTAAAAGAGTTAGACTTCACAAGAAAACACAAGAAAAACTTGATGACATTATAAAAAACATGATTTTTGAATTTTTTTTAAAACAGAGTTATCTCATTTTGGAAACAAACTCTTCATATGTTAGTAACTAGTAATTAATTACTTTTTCAGAGTAACTTGCCCAACACTGGTTATACCTCAACTTATCTATCACACGTGCTAGTTTGACCTTTTATTATTACTTCATTGTGATTTATTATACAACATAGAGAACTGGCAATAAACACCAAATCCCTGCTCTGCAAGATGCCACACTTCACGTCTAAGCTTGCAAACTCTATATTTGTATTACGGTTATAAATCGTGATGTGAGCAGGACCTGAGCAGAGCTGATGCTGATCGACTCCTTGCAGACGATCCATGAGACGCTCTCATACAGAGGAGGTGTGGTCAGAGAGCCCTGGTACGTCCAGTAATCCAGCGACGATGGGAGCAGGACACTGGGGTCAAAGTTTGCGAATGAGTTCTGCGTTCCCTGCGTGAGAAAACACACAAAAAGGACCATTAATAAAAATCTTGGAATTAATCTCAATTGAAGATAAAATGTATTGAATTGGTGGACGTGCCTTGCACTGAATGGAATCCAGAGCAACCAGAACCTTCTGAAGCTGAGGATTTTCTGCACCAATCTAACGAACAAAGCAAATAAAGAAACTAATACAGAAAATACCGCAAAGGAAAATAATGTATAAAAAACAGCAGTAAACTTGTACACAGACCTCTAGAAAGACTCCAACTACAGCGAGACCATCAGGTATATCAGCTGCTTCAGCGAAACTGGAATATTTTGTGTTCCAGTGGACCAGATGGAGCTAAAAATAACATTATTAGGAACATTAATACTTATTCATGAACATCTCGAATACCTCCATAAAAGCGTAATTTTACAGAGTTTTCTGTTATTTTTTTACAGATTTTCCACGTAAAATGTAAAAAAAAAAGTTTTTTTTACAGATTTTTTTTATAAATGTATTTTTTGAAATACAATCAAAAAACGTAAAATTACAGAACACGACCGCAAATTTACAAGAAAAACATTTCTGGTACCCCAGCTTCCAGAAAATGTCAGTTTTTTACAGTTTTTACGGTCAAAAACTATAAAATTACAGAACAAGACAACACATTTATATGAAAAATGGGGAAAACTATTTAATATATATCCTTGTATCCTATAATTGTACAGAAAAAATATATATATTTTGCGGTATATTTCTAATTTTCCAGTTAACAGAAAATTTCCGGGATTTTTTTACGGATTTCTTTTACAGTGTGTAGCTCAAGGTTGTGGGTTCAATTCCAAGAGAACACAAATACTTGTAAAACATATAAATCATTAGAAGTCGCTTTGTATAAAACCATCCGGCAAAATGCATAAACGTAAATATCCCATATTGTCACATACCTCTGCCGGATAGCATTTGCCATTGACTGTGTGTTCAGATCCTTTCTCATCGCAGTCTCCCCAGTGAAAATGGAACTGTTTGAGTCTGTAGGTGCCTGAGATTGGCCCTCCTGTTAGAGCTGAAGACAAACATGACAATAATTGATGTGAGGATTTTATGGATTACAATTCTTAAAGTCATTGCACAGATTCCGTCTGGCCACTCTCTCAAAGTGAACATACATGAAACCTATAACAAATGTTAAATTGTGTGCGACATCTAAAGATATAACACATTATTTAAATATTTGTCTTCATATTTGAAATACATATAAAATACATGGTCAATGAATTTACCATCTATTTCTATTTATATTCCAATACTTCATACTATTGCAAATTAATGTTTAACCATTAGTGCAAAAGCCAAGTGTCCAAATTTCCAAATGCTTTCTAGTGAATGTACTGAATGAATACTACAATATATATTTCGTAGAAATACTTGTACAAATATGCAGTAGCAATATTGGCTTTGTGTCAAACATTGGATTTGTGAATATGCATCAAATAACATCACCATTATATAACTTTCCCCTTTTATCTGTTTTAACACTGTGTCCTTCATAAAGCCCTGTGACTTAGTTCAGCTAATGATTAATAATAGAATAGTCAGACGGTTCACAAAGGTACAAACTTGAGCTATCGTCATCATCGGCAAAGGTCACTTGGAAGGAGTGTCCGTTGTTGAGGATGTCCAGGGAAGTAGAGGGGTCATACTTCAAAGTAAGGGGCTTTAATGAAGAATCATATGACACAGATTCAGGTATTATGTCTATCGGAGACTGGCGAGGGCCATTAGCAATCTGAAAGCTTTCACACCATTTGTGCGGTCCTAAATAGGGGACACAAAATAATGATTGTGAACATACATTTAAATGAATTTACAAAAAAAAATGTTGATACTTGAATGCATTCGAACAGGGGCATGTAGCTTTTATTTGCCCTTATGTAGAACAAGCAAAAAATATGCATTCATGTGAAAAATTATATATGCATATATATATATCCTATTATATGCATTTGGCGCAAAAACAATTATATACGCATGTATGTGCAGCATAAAGGAATGAATAAATAAACAAAAAATGAATCTTAAATATACAGTGTGCAATGCATAATGTTGACAAAAACATAAACATACGTTTGTGACTGTACATAATGTACCTGTATACCTGTCACACATTGTGCTGACCATGCAGGGGCCAAAGTGAACATGTCTTGGTTGCAAACGGAGCAAATGTCATGCACGAGACGCAAAGAACCAGACAGCTTTGATTCATCAGTGCATGACCAGCACTGTCATTCACACTTAAAATCACTCATGCAATGCATTTGGGTTATAAAAAATTGTGAGAATCACTTGCAGGTCTTACCGTTATGTTTCGCGTATCCCCATCCATGTGACATTGTGACAGTAGAGGAATTAATGCAGTCCTGCTCGAGTGTATTGAGATACTGGCCACAGATAGAGCAGTCTGCAGGTTTAAATAGGGGCTAACTGGACGCTCTTCCCTTCAGGGTTTGTCCACATGCGCGTATATTAAGTGTGATCAGCAGGAGGAGCTACGAATGCGAACGATCGATCATGCTCCCTCTCTCTGTCTCTCTCGTGCTCTCTTCTGGAATGCGCGAGCTGACACCGGCTCCTTGGCTTTGATCGGGTACATCTACAGTACACACTTAGCAATATGTACATGTGATTGCGCAATCAGATACTTGTAGCACGCATGGGTGTCGTTACGTAAAGTGATACTGTGACGGAGTGACAGAATGACATGAATCATTATTGACACGCAGTCGGAATCCCTACTGAAATAAGATACAATTTCTAATGGTTTCTATCACAATAACCATGGCATCAGGTTTTTATCATTAAAACAGAACGATGAATTACGATAGATTTGACAAATATAGCAGTGTATAGGCTAAATAAATACAGCTGGGTATTATAATTATAATTATTATAATTATTAATAAGTATAATTATTAAATCTTGTAAATACATTGCGACATTTTGAGAATACAGAAATGTTGCTTGTCTGTATAAAACCGTATAAATATTTGTACTACTGCTTTGACACTGTAAAGCTTTTTTGTCCTAAGAAAGACGCTTCTACGTCTGAATCAGCAATACACAGTGAATGACTGCCACCTTGTGGCAGCGAGTTTTAATTTCAATTTATAATATGAACAGAATGCTTGCGTGAATTCACAAATGAAGGCATAACACCTTGTCGTAAAATTTTCTCAACACTTTAGTTCCCACATCTTATTTTAATTCACCGTCGTACATAGTTGTAGAAGCTTTTCTGTAGCTCAGTGGTTAGAGCATGGAGCTGTCATGGGTTCGATCCCAGGGATTGCACATATTCTGATACAAATTTATAATATAATGCAATGTAAGTCACTTTAGATAAAAGCATCTGCCAAATGCGTAAATGTAAATGTAAATCTAGTCATATAACCTAACCACATTCGTGTCGTGCATTCGCCACACCACTAGATGGCGACACTAAGCCAGAGTAAAGTGACGGAAGTGCGTAGAAGCGAGGTGGACACGCGCATTCTGACTGAGGTTCGTGTGTTAAGTTTACAGAATAGATATTTTACTTTGTTTAATTTATATATATATATATATATATATATATATATGTATGTTTACTGTATGATCGCGTGTCATCAAAGCGCGGTCTGTCAAATAGTTTTCTTTTGTCACGTTTGCAGCTGTCACCTGTAAATCTGCGTTCAGATGAACGTGTTTGGCTTCTGAGTTGAATTCTTCAAAAGCATCCAGGCTAACGTTACAAGGGAAACATGGCCAAAACTAAACAGAGAGGCAAAAAACAGCAGAATGTCTTTCAGGTTGCGAACAGACAAGTGAAGCCTAAGACCAAAACAAAACCTGTGAAGACCTCCTTAAAATACGTAAGTTATGCTCTTCTTTCGGATGGGACGCAGTTCTTATTCTGTGTAATATATGTTCTGATATATTGTTTTGACATGCCTTCCCCAGTTAAATACGTTCAAAAATGAGAAAGTGGAGGACTTGAATCAGATCTTTACAGAGGTACAGAGGGATGTGATTAGTATATCAAAATCCACATGCAGTGAACCAAAGAAAGAACAAAAGGTGAGACTTTAAAAAAAGAAATTGTAGGTTGTAAATCTGAAATTTAACTACACATGGACATTTAGTAGTCGTATAAACAGGCCACAAGCCCTGAATGAGTTGTCTTATGTTAGACAATAAAATGATCAAATGTGTAAATGATTATTTATGATTATTATTATTTATTAAATATGTAACTGTATCTTCACTTTTGAATCAATTTTCAGTTGCTAAACAGAAACAGTATCAGTTGTTTTAAGATCAATTTAAATGCATCCCTTGCTTTTTGACTTATACAAAAACATTATATACTGCACATGTGTGTTAAATGGTCCTAAAACCCATTGTACACACATTATACTTTATAAATATTCAGGACTATCGTCTTTTTTTAGGTGGTCAGAGAAGCCCCACGGGAACCTGCAAATGTGGATAGTGCCACACAGCTTCTCTCTCAACTTTAAATCTTCAAAGATTTCATTTTAGATCATAAAATGGACTCTGGACTAAACCCAAAATCATCAAAGAATTGATAATCTGTATACACATACATTGCATCCCAAAAGTTTCTGTGTGTATGGCTTTTACCCCAGCTGCGTATTCCTCCTGTCCTCTGGATGCTGAGAAATGCGTTTTCAAAATTGAGACTATTTCTGCATAACCAAGCCTAATGTACCAAGAATACATTAGCAACTTTCCCTAGTAGAGTAAATATTTGGGTGTGAATGTTGTGTTTGTTGAAGCATAAAAAACACCTATTAAAGAGTGAAATCTAGTAATGTGCTTCATGCCCAAACTGAAGAAAAACACTGCGTGTCCTGACTGCTCAAGGTCGCTAGAGGGCGTACATTTATTTATCAATACCAAAGCTGTACTTAATTCAGCTCTGTGTTATTGATACTTGAATGGCGTATGGGTAATTTTCTGGTGTTCATATCTGGTTGACATTTTATGAAGTATGAAGACCCATGTCACAAATATAATAAAAATATTATAATACACAATTAAAATCTATTACAGCATCTTATTTTCTTTATCTGTATCTTTGGAGTTAGTGCTGCTTTGACAGTATCTGGGACATTCAGCTTTTACAAAACATGTATACTGTGTTCACAAAAAACAAACCATTAGAGATAAATATTAATATAATGAAACTCCTCTGTTTTGTAGTGTGATTGTCTGCTGTAGCAAAGGATGCCATTTAACCATTGAAATGAGTTTAGTGTCCTAATAAAAGACTGCACATTAAGCTTTCTCTTATAAATTAATGAAGTTTTTTTGCATGTGTTTTCGACTCGTGAACAATACCACACTGTAGATGATTCTAGTTTTATGCAAATTTACCTGCCAATATATGCTTCATTCTTCACTGTGGAAAATCAAGAGACTGTTGTGAAATTTCCCTTTGTTGACATCAATCTGCCAAGATCCGTATTTTGTGTTTTGAAAGCGAAACCTGTAAGACTTTTAGAAAGTCTTTACTGTGCAATTTGGAACAGTTGGAGCTCCATCGTAAGGCAGCAAAAAATAATGATGCTGTGCTTTATTCTCAAGCACGTCATTCATCTTGCGGGAACCGGAAAACAGATGATTGCTTTCTAAACAGAATAACAAACAGTAGCTGAGTGCTTGGTGTCCAAATTTTCCTATGACAGGAAATTTGGGGTGAAAAAGGGGAGTTGCGTGCGCAATTGTAGAGACATTAAACTGAAGCTGTACATGAGCATTTTCTGTACACCTGTCAAGACCTGATCTCCGTGATGCCTCTTGGCAGTATGATTTTGAGCTCTGCGTATCTCGCACAACATAAAACATTTTAACGCCACCTTGACAAAACTAATGTGCCAGGCAAAGCCTCCCTCGGTTGCATTTTGTCTTTGCCATGCTTTCATTTGTCACATGGTGATATCGTTTCTCGTTCCAGTCGCCTGTTTGTGTGGAAAGGGGTTTCTTAAAGTTTTTAACTTGAGGTGGCTGTAGGCAGTTTGGCTCTGTGTTAGTCTGGTAAAGTTCAGCATTAGAGATGTCGTCGGATGAAAAACACTTAGCATTCAAAGCACACCTTGTCGCTTTGTGCAGAAACCTCCTGGAGAGTTTCAAAACAGGTCAGATCAGCCAACAAGAGTGAAGTGGAGGTGGTATTGACTTCATCCCCTGGAGTCAATCAATGTTAATTCCTCAGCGCTTTGCTTTGGCCCACACTGGCAATAAGATGCATTAAGTTGGTATGTGAAAATAGAGTAGCTGATATAAAGACTTGCATATATCTCAGATCAGTCAGGAGGAAGAACCCAATTGCAGGCAGCGTTGTACAAAGATAAGACTTTTATTGACACGAATACAAAACAAAAACCCACGATGGGGTAAAACACGGACAGGACTAATATAACAAACTGAAAATAAACACTTCCCACATGGGGGAAAAAACAAGGGAACAGCATAACAAGACTTACGGTAATAACAGGAACCAATAAATAACAAACACGACACAACGTAGCACTAACAAGATAACAAGTAGACGAGGCAGGGTAATACAACAGGTGGGGACATACAAGGCAACGTAATTCCACAAGGTAAGAACAGCAAGACATAAAATACAGGCCAAAAAACAGTATAGCCAAAACAGGCTGTATGCAGTACGAACAAGCACAGGACAGTGGACACGAGGGCATAATATAGGGAGACTAACAAGGGGTAAATTAACACTAGGCAGGTGTGGGGAATGAAACACTAATGGAAAGCTAAACGAGAGGGGCGGGGCCAAAGACGAGACCAGAGAGAGCACATGTTATGTCAGAACCAACAATAACATGTCTCTCTCCACACAAAACATGAGGCTCTGTCATGATCCTGCCACTAGACAAAGAAAGACATGACATGATGAGGCAGAATCATGACACCACTTGGGGTTTTGTTTAGGCTTTAAAAAAAGATAAAATGATAGTGGTTTGGTATAGAAAAAAACATGACAAAAGTTCTGCCCTTCCAAAAGTAATATGTGCAGATTTTGTCACAAGAAGAATATCTAGTTTACTTGCTGCTACATGCCTGAACAAAAACTCATTTCAAAAACTTTCGTTTTTTTCC
This sequence comes from Triplophysa rosa, assembly GCF_024868665.1. Lineage (NCBI taxonomy): Eukaryota > Metazoa > Chordata > Actinopteri > Cypriniformes > Nemacheilidae > Triplophysa > Triplophysa rosa. The sequence goes on along the minus strand of NC_079912.1, from coordinate 14,414,822 downwards.
CACAAACAGTACAAAGTTTGGAAAAACCAATTCTTTCTTTGGAGCACTTGTATGATCGAATTTTAAACACAGTTTTGGTTTTAAGACAGGTCAGTTTTGTGTCGTATGTTGATGGTTTCATGTTCATCCTGTGCTGCACTCCAGTGTGTCTCAGACTGCTGTAAAAAGCTGGACGTTGCATTTACCCACAATCCTACAATACAAATGTTTCCGAATCAACTCTCTTAAATGGCCAATTAGAGATTGTCTGAAAGTCTAAAGATCAGTTATGCTCTCATTTTCAGCCCTTAAAGGTTTTAGCACGCAAATGACTCGCAGCAGACATTCATAATTCTAGACATTCTAGTGATTAACCCCACGTCCCCACATCACATCCAGTTACGCCCCGAATGCCACCAAGATGAAGGAAAAGGTACTGCTGTTATTCACATTAAGGCTGAAATTGATTTAGCTGCTCCAGAGGCAGAATTGAAAAGCTTCATTAATCCAGACCACAGCTGAGCTTTAGAGAGCCACGATGTTCTACATTTCCTTTGTCATTCACATATAACGCAAGGCTACACAAGACCATGCATGTTCATAAGGAAAGTAAATAGGGTCCATTTTGATTTCTTGTGAACCGTGAGCATTGCATTTGACCAATGCCAGTGCATGCAACTACAAACAAAGTGTGTAGCTCTTTTTTATGGTTTAGAAAATTGGCATACAGTGTCTGACAAAGACTGTATAGATTTGTGTAAGGAGGAGGCACATCAAATGTTGATTTGACCCAAGAATCAGAAGTAATGATTAAAGATCAGGACAGCAGGGGTGATTCTTGATATGGGTCTTGTGCAAAGATAATTCAGGTTTGACTGCTTTTACGTTATTTCAACGCTTTTTCTCATGCCTGGTATTGATTATACAAAGCCCCTTTGATTACAGAGACCCTTGAGAGTCTTTCATGTTGGGTGTCTTGAGTGCATGACCTGAGCACAGAGAAAAAAAGTTTGATTTCATGGTTAACCCTTTACTCTGAGACTTCCCTTTACAGTTGACAATCCTCTAGATTTTGCAGATATTATTGTTTAGTAGGCTATTTATACATCACTTTCAATTGCTATAGCATTGCATTAGCAGCAAGGTTTCTAAATTTTATTCCCAGGAAACAAGAAGGTACCCTTTATTAAGCATTTATAAATGTGTACATTAATGATAAATAAGTCATTTACAAATGCATTATGAAGCAGTTATAACAGCATGAATAAAAAGAGGGATTCTAACGAAATACCTGTCAAATAGTGAGCCATTTTTAACTCACATGTTATAAATGCTTAATAAATGTATTTATTCATTATTTATTTGACTCTAAAGCAGATTCATTATTATCTTGATGTTGTTTGCAATATAGGCTGTCAGACTGGACACGGTGGGGTGTTATGTTGTTTATCTTATACCTGCTCACTATTTGGCAGGTATTTCGTTAGAATCCCCCTTTTTATTCATGCAGTTATAACTGCTTTATAATGCATTTGTAAGTTACTTATTAATCATCAATGAACACATTTATAAATGCTTCATAAAGGGAACCTTAATGTAAAGTGCTACCAAGAAAAGTATACTTGAATGCTCTTTAATGGGATTAAGGCGTCTGCCAAATGCTTTGTAAAACCAACCATTTTATTTGTTGAAGTGCTTTAAGTCATACATTTGCCATATTTGATCTCTGTTTTGTCATAAATATGAATGTGTCAATTGATATTTTGTAAAAAAAAAAAAGAATAGCGGTTCATCAGCAGGCAGAGGATGAGATGCAAACTTGCAACGTCTAAAGCGAATAAATCTGGAATGATGGCATGAGATGATAATAATCGACCGTCGCAGCCCCATGACCTCTCCGAGTGATTGCCCATCAGAAGCAGTTCAATCAAAACTCAAGGAACATCGTTCTGAGGACAGATATGGACCCCAAACATCACTGGAACTGATAAGGACATGGAAGCATTTCCAACTCCAACAATGTCGAAAGAAATCAATACGCAATTTTCTCCCCGAATCCGCGCTGGATCCCGAAAAATCCATTTTCCATTTCTTCCACCTGAGATTCCGCTTCAACCGCTTCAGCTACTGAGGAGATGTTCAGTCACTTAATGACTTAAATTTGTGTTATTAAAACTAAATGAATTAATATTAAATTGTTCAGTGTCGCCGCTTTATGTCACTGAGTACTGAGAAAGTCATGCTGACTGACACGAAAAAAGGGGGAAATTCGTGTCGGTAAACACGAATTAATAGATTACAGTTCATTGACAATGTCACGAATTCCCGAATTGCAATGTCCTACAGGAAGAAAAAAAACGTCCCTGTGCTTGGCCTTAAAGCGTAATTAATTTTCAAGAACAGCAGGACAAAGATATGCTCCCTTATGCCCTCAATATATGCATGAGAGCAAATTCACAATTTACTGGACTGTCTGAAGAACCCCTGAAGAGAATAATGAACAAATTTCCAGTCAGAATTATCTGGTTGTAGAAAGCCCATCAGATCTTTCTGTCCGAGCCCTTGGGACTGTTGTTAATCTGAATTTGAATCTATTGAAACCCTCTCAGTGACCACCGAACCAAAGCCAAGAAATGCAGTTAATATGGCACCCACGGGTTTGTTTTAAATGACTTATTCCACAATAATGGCTTTCGGCCTGTCTTTAAATGTAATGAAAGAAATCTGGGTCTCGTGGGGATAAACCTAAAAAATACAACTTCAATTGTTCTCCCAACAAAGGTATTAAAGTAACTTGAACAAAGTTTTTTTAGTAGAAGAAGAAGAATTTAGGCTATTATTTTGAGTATGCTGACAAAGATTCTTTTGTTGACTGTAGGCTACTTAGATATCTAAGTGATTGTCCAAAGCGCGTCAAGAAGTTTGACCAATTTGCCAAACTGTGTAATCTCAAAAATATATATAGTGTTTGAAAGTTCCCAGCATGCATTGCAGAATTTTCAATTCGCCGGTTAAAATTATTAAAATGATTGCTATTTTAGTGTTTGCTGGCTATATTTTTTGTTTTTGTTGTCATTGTAAGTTACCTTTAGTATTTAGAGTTAATTTTTACCAAATATGATGTTTAACGATGCTCATGTGCTCAGTGTTGAGGTCTGAAGTAAATGATGCAGTGACGCCACTGATAAGCTTAAGCAGTTGTAGAGTGTGTATATAATAATAGAACAATTATATATTAACGTTATATAAAACATAAACTTTTGAGTTGGGTAAACTAAGTCCATAGTAGAGTGAACTCAGAAATTTGATTATGCATATTTATTTTAAGTTGGTTCAACTATTTTTTTTCAATTGACAGTCATGTGACATTACTCAGTTAATTGAGATAGGTGAAATACTTGGCCAAAAGTTGAGTAAACTCAAAAAAGCTGTGCAGCGAGTTGCCTTGAAATTTTAAGTTAAGTCAACTTTTCATTTTTTACAGTAGATTTGTTTAAATAGTCACTCTGTGACTTGACATCCTAACTCACCACCTATGTCACGTGTGCAACAATAATAAAAGCATTACTGCATAAATACAGCGAGATAAAGTTCTCATTCATTTTATTCCCAAAACAATGTGAAATGTTTATGCAAGAATATCCTCCGCGTTGTTTGTACACCAGCGCGAGTCATTAGAAAACTTTTCGCATATTATCGTCACAACACCCAAATTTATTTAAATATTTTTCATATAAGACCTGGGAAAAATGCGCATCCAGCCCTGAGCTCATATAATATAAATGTTAATGAAGATTTGTGCAGTGAACTGGGAGATGAATATTTGTAATGCAGCAAAACCACTTTAACTTTTGGATATGAAATTGGATATTGCCTTCCACGGTTTTTTAGGAGTAACTGTGACCTGTCAAATGAATTAGGCCTGGTACAAAGTGACTATTTGGTTGATTTCTATCAACGAAGACTGCAATTTGAAACCTGTATAATTTTTTCAGTTGTACTTGGGAATAGTAATGTAGCTGGAAATCTGCATTTTCTCTCGTTCGTAATCCACCCGTGTGTAAAATCGTGGTAATTGGATTTTGTAAACAACATTTTAATGTGATGCTGTTGTGATTTTATGATGAGATAAGATGGGATAAATGCATCATCACTTGAGTCTGACGTCCAAACCTATCGCTGTGGATCATAAAATACTTTTTGCTTTCTAAACAGCTTTACTCATTTTACTATTAATTGGCTCATGAATATTGTCGAAATGAGATGGGAACAGAGTTAATACAATGAACTGATTCCATGTGAAGTGGCCAGTGGCCCTCATTAACCCGGACGTTTGCTTTGCTGTTGATAAATTGAGTGTGTTTGAATTGCCATCTGTTACAGCTGCTCTCAGGTGCATCCAAAACTGCGACAGGTGTTGCGGTCACTCCTCGCGCGCGCAATATTACTGCCAAATTCTTTCTCTCTGTCTGCATTTCAAATATACTTCGTAGCCTTAATATTACTCAACGTTGGGTTTGTTAAACGATAAACAATAAAAACATTTTTTTCTGTCAGAAGGATTCTGTAAGACTTATAAAGCCAAAACGTATTTCTGTCGGCAAACATAACTATAATAAAATGAGCCTCGATCTTAAAAAAGTAGATGTTGTGCTGGAAGTGCAGAACACAAAAAACAACAACATTTGATTTTGTCCGTTTTATATTGTGATTGTAATGACTTTCCTCTATCGTGAAGCCTATAGCCAGACCACAAATGAAACAACTGAAAATACATTAAAATAACAAACATGCTAATCATAAAAATATCTTTACAAATAGTTTACATTTCTATACAATATGAAGTTATAGAACTGGGACTTCTCAGCAGAGCAGTTTTGATAGTATTCACCCAAAACGTACAGAACCGTATATTTTTTCCTCTCGAACGTGATTTTAAAATATAAAAGAAAACATTTTTCTCGCCGGTCTGTTTACACAAACATCCCACAATCTTCATTTAAACAAACACATTATGTACAATAGCAGTATGAGAATGCCAGCAAAACAAATATTAAGGTTATGAAGCTTTTTCTGTAAATTTGCCATACAAAAATAGAGAGTTCATTATGACACACTCTAAACGCAATGAGAACGTCGTCTGAAAGTCCAGCCATTGAGCTACTGGACAGAAACAGTGCAGCTACAACATGTGAAGATACACAGCTATTCATGAATAAAACAATACAAAATGAAAGTGTAGTACAACATCATCTTTACAAATTATGACACGTTGAGACAAAATCAATCTTTAATGTTGCAGGGATCTGACAACGTTTCATTCATCCTAATGTTACAGTTTGCGTATCAGGGGTCTGATAAAATGCGTGGCAGTATAGTTAAACTCTTTACAGTTCTTTTTTTAAAATATTTTGAATGAATACCACAAAACACAAAACTTCACATACTTTCAGAAAACATAAACTGGCTATGACGTGTTTAAGACTGCAGAAGTAAAACAAAAGCTGATACAAAAAGGTTTGGCTGACAGCCTCATGAAACATACTTATTAGACCTCAATACAGACATATTTTATCATGTTTTAAAACTCTTTTAACATTTTCCCTGTTAATACAGAGGGTTTCAAAAATGACAACTTACATTTTCGGACACTTAAGGCTCATTTTCCACACGCAGATAGTTGCACTGTAAATGAATCACTGAAAGTCAGGTCCCCAAGTTTTATTTGTTCTCAAAGAAAATGAGGTCAAATCCTTTGTATGATGATCTTTTGAAATGTTTAAAGGATGCCTGTAAATCAAAACACAATTGAATGTGACTTGTTATCATATGACAGCAATAGTGACCAGCGGATGGTAAATAATGTCCAAATATTTGATGTTCCTCCAATCACAGCCAATCGAAAGAGAGAGTTCACAGCCTCTTTGAGAGATGTCGGTCTTCTCAGAGATTGATGTCTTCTGTTCAAAGCCGAGTCGATTTTCTCTCTGGATGGAGACGTCTAAAGATAAGCATATGCATTGCTCAATAATCAGTGAATGAGATGCATCACAAATGCCTAGAAAAAAACAGCTTTTTTACTTTTTTACTATTATGATTAATGGCATTAATCATAATAAAGAATGAATTCTGCTGATAGAATCAACTAACCTTCAGTTGTCAATATCAGACACGTGATTTTCCATCTGAAACAAAAACACAGATTTATTTATTTGCACAGTCATCACAGCTGTTGCCGAGACGGATGGTGAAGTGTTTTCAATCTAGACTTAATTTCATTGGACAACAATCTGTATCAATCTGTAAGTGTGATATGTGTCATCTATATTTTAGTCCATCAAGAGAAAAAACAATGTGTATGCTTGCTCAAAGAGAAACTTTCTTTTGTCCACAGAACACAAAAGAAGAGGTTTTGATGAATGTTGGTAACCAAACAACATTGAAGCACATCGACATCCATTGTATGGACTCAAAACCACTGAGGCATTTCTCAAAATATCTTCTTTTGTGTTCCACAGAAGAAAGAAAGTCACACAGGTTTGCACTGACACGAAGGTGAATAAACGATGACAGAATTTTTATTTGTGGATGAACTAGAAGAACATTACAGTATAGTTGCTCTCAAAGCTAACGGACAAGAAAAATCCAATTTTAGTTTCACAGGGACATAAAGTGCCAGGCAGACGGTGTCTGAAATGCTTTTTTGAAGAGGCTCATTATGCTTGTGCGTCGCAGTCCATGTGAAAGGGACTTTATAAATATGTATGAACCGTTTCAGCGGTACAAAGTTCATTACCGAGAGAAAAGATTCAGAAACAGAAAAAAAAACATGGACCAAACGTCTCAATTCTCCACAAATGGGCTGGTTAATGTGACAGGAATGTGGAGATACTCTGATAGTTCAGCCATTAATCTTCAGATCAAGTGTGAGACTGTAGGAAGTACTCACTCAATATTTATGTTCATCTTCTGTACAAAAATGAAGAACAGGGCTTTTAGCACTAAAGAAACAAAGTCAGGACTCTAAAGAAATTGATGGGAGTTGTTTTGGGTCAAAACACATACGAAGCTGTCACGTTGATCACGTCCTGACCTGATATGTGGGTTAACACGCTGTGTGAATCTCGCCTGCAGAAGCTCCATTAGATGTTTCCACCTCATTTCCACAGTTTAAGGAACGGCCGAGCTCATTAAAATACATTCAGTCTGTTCTCTCAGCAGGAACCTCATCCTAAACCTTCATTTGACTCGGCTCTCGGTCCCAGTGCTGCTGGACTCTTGTGCCTCCAGAGGTTCAGATTCGGTTTGAATTATGGCTAAAACCGACGGAAAGTGGCCTAGTGGAACCTCATCAGCTTCTGCACTTCCACCTGTCTGTCCCACACCCCGTCTCACTTACTTTCTAGTCTCACTGTTGTCCATCTTTCAAACGTCTGGTGTATGGACTTGATTGATTCTCAAATGACTGTCTTACTCCTGTCCTTGTCTCTTTTACGTCCCCTTCTTCTCCCTCGTTTCCCTGTCTCACTCCCATCTTTCTTTGTCCCTGTCCCCCATCTCACTGTCTCACTCTCATCCCTGTTCCCCTTCTCACTGTCTCACTCTCATTTTCTTCTCCATCAGGTCCCTGTCTCTCTCCCTTCCATTTTAGTCTTTCTCCCTTTTCTGTTCTTCTCATGTTACTGTCTCACTCCCATCCTTGTCTGTCTCTCGTCCCTTTCCCACTCATGTCACTGTCTCCTTCATGTCTCCCTCAAATCCTTGTCCCACTCTTATCGTTTTCTCTCTCACATCCCTGTCTCATTCCCATCCTCATCTCTCTCTCTTCCTCCCCTCACGTTGCTGTCTCCTTCATGTTCCCGTCTCTCCCTCTCATCCCCGTCTCCCTTTTGTGCACAACTATGAATAAATCTGCAGAATTAGCTTCAATAGAGCTTTTTAGCCCCAGTGCTGCGGTGGTTGGGGTGCAAGTGATGTACCAGATCAGTGCTGCCCTCTTCGTCATAGTCTTCCTCGCCTCCATCGGTCATCTCACCCGCCTCCACTTCTAAGGGTCCCTCTTCTCCGGAGTTCTCTGCCGTTTCTGATATCGACTCCTCATGCAGAGAGTCGCAGTTATCCTCATATTTCTTATGAGTTTCTGATGAGAGAAAGAGAGAGACATGTGAAGACTGAAGAGGATTATATGACAAATATCTGTCATATTCAGAGCCGGTGACTGCAAAGTCATTAAAGAATGTTTCCCAAGACGAAGCCGAAAACAAAACATCTGTCATTGTTTTATAACACCCTCACTGCATTTTAAGAAAACATGACTTACTTCAGCAAAATACACAAAAAGAAGTTATGACTATCATTTTTGACCTGTTCATTATATAGTATAATTTAATCAAATTTGACCTGTTCATTGTATACTAGAAAAAATAATTATATAAGAACTACAATAATAGACCTATTTAGCCTGTGCTCTACATTTAATACAAAGGGATAATGTACAGGCAGCCGGTTGTTATCGCAGAAATAAGCCCCGACAGTGTGATCAGGAGCCGAGAAGCGGAGGGTCTTGTATCACACTGAAGGCGCTTATTTCGCGATAACAGCCGGCTGCTTGTACATTATCCCACTTATTACACTTATTAAAAAAACTGGATATGAACTGTGAATTTGAAATATTTTATTAGCTCATTTTTACCGAATGCAGACCTTCTGCGTGGAAAAGCTGTTTACTTTCGGTTTAAAGGTAAGAAACGACGTTCAAACGTCACGAAAAGGCAATTTGGTTTAATCATTTGTAAATATATTGTCATACATGTTATTAAAAGACACATTTATATTTAATATAATAACGAACCAGCAGATGTCGCAACTGGCCAATCAGAATCAAGCATTCCAACGAGCCGTGTAATAAATACATTCAACATATATAAAATTTACATTTGTTTATAGTCAAAAAATGTCTGCATATCTTGCATTCAAAGAATACATTTAATCTATCTATATATTTATAACACTGGCATTTTTAAACAATAAGAATGTTCAACCTGATGTCACAAGAATTCGTAATTATTCAACAAAATGGCTAATTCATATGAATTTGTACGTTGCGATTTGTACAGAAACGTTCGATTACTAGAAAAAAGCAATACCGAAGCCCCTCCCCTAACCCGCCCCTAAACCTAACATCCACGGCGCGAAAGCAAATTATTCTAATGTGTATGAATGAAATTGTACGAATTAGCCAAACTCGTAAATTAGTTAAGTTTTTGCCGTGAGATTGTGTTGGAATGTTTTGATTTTACGAGAGGTTTATGCTCACAGCAAAAAATTTTTATAAAAATAAACTTAACAAAGCAGAATAAGTCCTATTTTTCTACACAGGTTTTCTTCTCAAATTGTTTAATCTTGGCATGTTTAGATCTTTTTACTGAAAACCAAGACTCTCTGCAACATGCTTTATTGTACAGAAAAAGCAGCATTCTTTCTATTGAGGTTTGGATTAAATAATGACAGACATATTTATATTACAGTATTGTCTGCATAATTACAGTATTACTTTAATCTCCATGAATCAGACACATGTAACGGCCCTAACGTAGAGACTGAAGATCACTAAACCTCAGTAGATATCTACCAGATGAAAACTGAATGTCCTAAAATGACTCTAGCTAAAGTAAAACAGTGCAATATTGCCTTTATAACAGTTATGACAAATTGGCTTCTGTCTCCCCGCCTGTCACTGAGATGGATAGTGCGTGCGTGCGCTCTCATTCCTCCCGTACGGCTGATGTTTGCACCCTGTCCCTCCGGATTGGATTTCATTTCTGCCTTCTAAAGAGTTTTCTCTCATTCTCACCGCACTCGGCTCTTTGCTGTTTCTCGATCTTCTCCAGGCGGCCCAGAAGAGAGTCGATTTTTATCTTGATTTGAGTCAGTTCACGTTTGATGGTCTGGAGTTGGTCAGACTTAACTGCAAGAAAAAAAAAGAAAATGTGAGATCTTAGCAGATATAGATGACAGTGAATACATGTATTGGCTTTGTTCATGCATGATTACTGTATGGCCCACTATGGCTAATTAATTCCTTATACGGCCGTCCTAATTTTGTTCAAAGTATTTTCCTCCCTGTTGTTTTTCATTTGGCTTTACTCCAAATCTCACATCTGTCGTGCTGGTTAATATCAGCGGACAGCAGTAAGAGAGGTGTTCTCATGGTCAACCCAGCATCAATTAACACAACCTGAATAACATGTTCCATCAACTATAAAAGATCAAGTGTGATACTATATTCGCCCTTTTTAACTCAATACTTCATGTTGCATACTATTGTAACAAAATACCCTTGACTAATGGCCTTTGTTTTGAACAGTGTTACACTTCATTAAATATGTAATGTTTCAAATCATATTTAATGTCTTAATCAGTATTAAAGCTTTTCATTTAGAAACTGGTGTTCAGTTCATTAAGTAGCCTAAATAAATAAATGTGCTTCACGATGCCATAGAAGAACTTTCTTGTCTAAATGCTTCCATAATGAACCTTTAACATTCCGTTTCACGAAAGGTTCTTTATGGCGAGAAAAGGTTCTTCAGATTATAAAAAGGTAAGAAAGAGATGTTTTTTAAAGTGGTGGTTCACCCAAAAATGAAACATCTTTCCTCATTTACTCACCCTCTTGTCATTTCAAACCTGTATGACTTTCTTTCTTCTGCAGAACACAAAAGAAGATATTTTAAAGAAAGTTGGTAACCGAATAGCACTGGACCCCATTCACTTCTATTGTACGGACACAAAACCAATGCAAGTGAATGGGGGGCAGTTAAAACATTCTTCAAAGTATCTTCGAAAAATGAAAGTCATACGGGTTTGAAATGACAAGAGGGTGAGTAAATGAGGACAGAATTATCATGAACTATCACTTTAAAGAAGACTGAATGGTTCTTTGTGGAACCAAAAATTGTTCTTCTATGGCATCACTGTGAAGAACCTTTTAAGTACCTTTATTTTAAAGAGTGTACTCTCCGATCGCTCGGACAGACGTGCCTTTCACTTACTTCAGTATGTGGCATGTCACATTGGTTGAAATGTTTCTGCCAAATGTCTTTGTGCTTAATTCACACTGCTAATTTCTGTAAATATTCAGCGCTTTAAATACGTCCAATGCTTTTCAAGTTTGACAGCTGTCGGAATAATCTCCCTCGGATGATCACACCATTGAACGCTCACCCTGTCTCATAAACGCTTCAAATCACAGGGTCTCTCCTCTCTGCATCTCAAAATGACCTTGCCGGGAAATAAAAACCCAGAGAGGCTAGAAAAAGGGGCAGCAGATGGTATTTGAAACAGGATTACTTTTAAAACATGGAAAAGGCTCTTGACATCTTTCAAAAATAGTTAAAATCTCATTTAGGACTGGCTTAATAGAAAATACCCGGACTGAATAATGTATGACTTCAATTAGCATTTAACGTTCATTCTTTTTCAGATACAGAACACCAAAATACTCATTTCTAAAATACTCAGCACCCGCAATACTTTTTCAGCGCTGCAAAATTACAGAATCTACACACAGCGTGACCAGTGATTCCTAAATAAACGACTAATTCCATTAATATGCCAAGATATGTAAAGTAACCTGCAATATTATGTTTCTAACAGAGATGGCCATAGAAAGGCAAAAGTGACGAATTGCTTCTTAACCAAATGGATATTTCCCTCAAAAAAAAAAATCCAGCATAATTTATCCACTCGCGTCATTCAAAACTTCTATGACTCACTTTTTTCTGCGCAACACAAAAGAAGATATTTTGAGAAATGTCTCAGTGGTTTTGCGTCCATACAATGGAAATCAATGGGGTGCAATGTTGTTTGGTCACCAACATTCTTAAAAATATCTTTGTTTGTGTCCTGCAGAAGAATGAACGTCATACAGGTCCGGAATGACATGAGGGTGAGTAAGTGATGAAAGAATGTTCATTTCAGGGTAAGCTATCCCTTTAAAGGTTAGCAAACCGATTCACTGAACTAAACATCACGAGATGTAGTGTGAGCTGAACAGACTTATGAAACACCTCTTGGAATGGAAAGACCTGTTGTTTTATAATAATTGGAGCTTCGGGACACACACAAGTGATTTGTTGAAAAATTAATTAGTCTCTATTTGCCAGTATATTGCTCAGTCGTTCCTCTCCTTGAGGAAGCCAGAGCTTGTCGTTCCACTGTCACCACCGTCGGCCGTGATAACACAGCGTGACCCAACACGACTGTCACACCGCTGCCAGCTTTCCTGCTTTCTCACAAGATGGTGTCACCTGCCGTCACCCGCCCGAGGCAGAAAGCTCAGCGTGTAGGTGGTTAGTTGACACGCCGCCGTATCTACTGAAATTCAGCGAGTGTGTGCGAAAATGGAAGTTTCTCCAAAAAAATACACTACACTTAAACGTCCAAAAAATTGCCTTCAAGCATTCAAAATGTGTTTTAAAAGATGATGTAAAGACCACAACTCTTTCTCATGCCAATGCTGTTTATCTTGATTCTCAACTAAACACAGCAATGTTTATATTCAGTAACTTGTATGTTTACTAATCATTCTTTTGCTTTACATCAATTGTAAGGACAGACAGAGAACCATTAAGAAAATTAACCACGTGTTTACCATAGTACAGTGTAGAAGAAACCATGTTTTATTTGGTGGATTGACGACCATTTGTTTACCATTACAAAAAATGGTTAAATTATGGTTATTGTAGCACGATCATAGTAGGAAACTATGGCTTAACCATGGTATTAGTAGTAAAACTATAGTAACACAAATGGTAAGTAACTGGTAAAAAAAAGGGACTGAAAAGACAACAGAGAATTTTTCATCAGCATTTCAGAGCACAAACAACCTAAACTTTTATAGCCAAATTGAATGCTATTTTGGTGTGTTAAAACTAATCTCCCGTTTATGTTTGGGGGAGAGCTCCAGTGAAATGCGGATGAAGGTAAACAGCGGCACTTTTGTGTACGTGGCACGAATATGTCTGATGGTGAATTGCGGTGACATAAGTAAAGCCCCCGCAGGGACGACGGCACTACAGCTAAGAGCATTAGTGTCATGCACCGCGGCTAATCTCAGCTTTTGAGCTCCACGCTCGAAGGAGTCGCTGAGATGCTGACAGATGCTGTGAAAGCCGCTACTTATGGGATTGAGATCAAATCTGGATTAGTGTTAGGAATTCTAATTTACAAACACTGCTGCGTGATGTTCGGTGTTTCTGGAAAATCCCATGCCCAAATTAAGATACGTTTCAGTTTGGCACAAGCATTGGTCTGTGGTTACTGAAATCAATATATGGTTGATTTTGACTGGCGTGACATTTTTTGCATCATTTTTGCAAAAGACAAAGTGTTGTAAGATACCGATTTACACGTTTCATCTCTGCTGTCTGATCCTATCAGGAGACAATAAAAAATAAACCTCACAGAATTCATACTGTGTGCTATGTGTGACTTTTAATGTCAGAGCTCAGTCATTTAAAAAGTGAAGGATACTGTGGCTAGTACAATTAAAAGTGATGTTTGTCATTTTAAGAAATAGTAGCTAAACCAATAATGTGAGTATGGACCAGTTTGGCCAAAAACGGAACCGTTCTCAAAAGTTGAGCTTTCTTCAAATGTTAACATTAACATTACATTGACATCAGTTAACATAAAAATGAAAATTCTGTCCTCATTTACTCACCCGCTTGTCATTTCAAACCTGCATGACTTTCATTCTTCGGCAGAACACAAAAGAAGGCATTTTAAAGAAAGTTGGTAACCGAATAGCACTGGCCCCAATGCACGTGAATGGGGGCTAGTTAAAAACATTTTTCAAAATATCTTCTTTTGTGTTCTGCGGAGGAAAGAAATTCATACAGATTTGAAGAGGATGAGTAAATGATGACAGAATGTTTATTTTTGGGTGAACCATCACTTTAAATGTTGTATTTAATTATGCAGACGAGCCAGTCTTACTTTTCAGCCCAGAGGAGAAGGACGACGACGACGACGATGGTGGTCTCGAAGAAGAGGAAGAGGAGGTTTTAATGGGGAAGGAAGTCTTCCCTCGTCGAGTGGATGGAAGGACCACCCGCGAGCGCTTCAGAGGGATCACGGCCCTCGGAGGAGGGGCCACCCGTCCATGATAGTCAAACAG
>NC_079912.1:14091182-14100535 GCF_024868665.1 Triplophysa rosa | reverse complement strand
ATATATATATATATATATATATACAGTATATACATAAAAAAGTTGACAAAATGTTACATGCACTAACCGGATCAATGCCAAACACATATGGGACACCAGAATAAACCCCAGGAATGACTGGGTCCAGCTGAAGATGCTCACAATCATGTAGTGTGTCATTGCTGAGACACAGCAGAAAGAAATGTGTGTAAAGATGTAAGATGTGTTTAAAGATCTTGAAGTAAAAGCATACTGGAGAAATTAAAAAGGCCATGTTAGACAAGAAGCATATTTTGACCATAATACAAATAATTCCAAGCAAGTTCAGGTTCAATTATAATATTGCATCCTAATCTAAATGCAAGAATACAGGCCTCTACTAACAGGAAAAATGAACGTGACGGGTACTTTAAAACCTTCAAACATTTAGTTTACATACTGCCATGGCCCGTGGGGGTGAAACATGGGCTGAACACGCCAGGAAGAACCAAACACGTTGAAGGACTTTGAGAAGCAGTCATTGTAAATCAGGCCAGTGTAAACAGAGAACATTCCCATGAGCAAAATGATGTACCGTCCTCCAACCAGGACACCAATAAGATGGGAGAAAAACACAAGGATTATGGATAACAAATATTAGTCAACACAAACCAGACTGAGATCTGAAATAATTGTGGCAGTAAAAAAGAAGCGTGTGGTTTCATGCCTCATTTTTATATTTCCTCAAACGTTCGGCCTGTGTAACAATCCAGACCGCAAACAATGTCATCACTAAACCATGACCACAATCTCCAAACATCACGGCAAACAGGAAGGGGAAGGTAACTGTCGTGTATGGAGCTAAGAAAACAAAATGGGCAGAGTAAAATCCCAGTCACCTGCTTTTTGCTTATTTTAATTTTGAATATGTAAAGATTACACTCACCTAAAGGATTATTAGGAACACCTGTTCAATTTCTCATTAATGCAATTATCTAATCAACCAATCACATGGCAGTTGCTTCAATGCATTTAGGGGTGTGGTCCTGGTCAAGACAATCTCCTGAACTCCAAACTGAATGTCAGAATGGGAAAGAAAGGTGATTTAAGCAATTTTGAGCG
The DNA here is from genome assembly GCF_024868665.1 of Triplophysa rosa. Lineage (NCBI taxonomy): Eukaryota > Metazoa > Chordata > Actinopteri > Cypriniformes > Nemacheilidae > Triplophysa > Triplophysa rosa. The sequence continues at coordinate 14,099,455 of NC_079912.1, read as the reverse complement.
TGGCATGGTTGTTGGTGCCAGACGGGCCGGTCTGAGTATTTCACAATCTGCTCAATTACTGGGATAATTATTCAAATGTAAAAGTATATTTTAAAATATAATTGTTGTGTGCGATTAATCATGATTAATCACAGAAAAAATGTGTGATTAATCCGATTAATTTTTTTAATCGATTGACAGCACTAATATATATTTAAAAAATATATTTGAGTAATAATAAAATCCTTAAAAATAAAAAACATACTTAAGGTAAAATAATTATTAGCAAATATACATATTTTATAAATATTAATAAAAATTACTTTTACTGTACAAAAACGGTACAATTAAATAAAAAGCACTATTACGGTAAATCATGTCTGGACACAATATATTTTAAGGGGTAAAACCGCCACATATTCACTACAACAAATAACAACAAATGAACTTTGTACAAGTTCAACAACATTATTCATCTGCATCACAGTTCATAGGATCTTTTATACATCGATAGGTTTAAATCTTTCATGACGCAAACCTCACCAGTTCCTCTTTTCTTTTTCAGACGCCGGTCTTTCTGTTCTCTCCAACCTCACAAAACTACAGCATCTCAACCTGTCGTCCTGCTGCAAGCTAACAGACAGCTGTCTGCAGCACATCGCAGGTGAGACACACAGCAAACCGCATGATATCCAAGAGCAATTGTCATGTGACGAATGACTGACTCCTTTCCTTCTGATCTCAGGACTCCACAGTTTAACGTTCTTGTCTCTGGATCAGACTAAAGTAAGCGACGCAGGGATGGTGATGTATCTACAGTCAGGTTCCCCTGTTCTCTGCCAGCTGAGTCTGAATCAGACAGCCATCACTGACAGCACGCTAACAGTTCTGCCCACGTGTGCACCGCAGCTACGGATGCTGAGCATCAAACACACAAAAGTAATAAACATAACTACATGTTATGGTTGTTTTTAAGTGTGTAAGAGTCTGAGATGTTGTATTTGCATCGCATGATTTTCAGCTTGCGTCTTCTCTCTCTTCAGGTGAGTGATGTGTCTGCGCTCGCCGAGCTCCGAAACCTGCAAACGCTTCACCTTGACAGCACCTGTGTGCAGGAGTATTCTCTCCAGCGCCTGGCAACCCACCCCAGCCTATCAGCTCTCAGCCTGGCCGGCATACCTGTCGCCGATGGAAACCACACGCTGGAGATCATTTCAGGTGAAACCCATCAAGAACAGTTATTTATATTATATACGGTATATTATATATTAGTTATAAATGAAGAGTTTGGTTCCAAAATGAGAAAACTCAGTTTTTAAAAAAAATCAAAAATCATGTTTTTTATAATGTTATCATGTTTTTTATCATGTCACGATTCAAGCCAGTTTAGATGTTATTTGGATCGCAACACCAGGGGCCGCTGTGTTTACCGCAAACTTGCACAGACACTAAACAAGTCTTAGTTTATTTATTTTCAGGAGATTTTTGTATTAGTCGTTTTTTATTTCATTTGGAATTTGTTTTAAATTTGCAGTTTAGATTTCTTATGTGACATAAAATATATTTTAACTTTACAAAGAAATGTGCAGCATTTGAGAAATAATAAGGGCAGAATTTGTCTCAACTCATTTTGTAAAAATAAATGGTGAATGAATCGTATTGTGAGGTCAGTATTGTGATTTGATTTGATTGTATTTTCAGCATCTGATTTTTCTCCTCTGTTGCAGGTCTGAGTCTTACCCAGTTGACCCTGCCTGGACGACACTCTGTGACAGACAGTGGACTTTCATTTCTCTCCAAACAGACGTTTCTTTTAGAGCTCGACCTGACAGATTACACTCAGCTCACAGACCACGGCATCATGAAGCTCTCCAGCATGACCAGGTAGAGCTTTGAGCAAAGTCAAAAATCCAAGACAGACACGTTTTAAATGTCTTCTTGCGTAAAACAAAGCATATTGATCCTTCTTGAGTCTTTGTATTTTCGCACTTACTGTATATTATGGCCTCCTTAAGATGAATCCATTTGTTGTTTGTGTTATTAGGTATGTTTCCGTCGCGTTGTGAATTTAATGCATAAAATTGGAATATCGCATAAAACATTCGCAAATGAAATCAGTTCCCAGTTTTGACCGAAACCGCATTGCTGAGGCAAAGTCACGTTAGTTTTTTGATGCACGTCAAGTCCTGAAAATGTGTTTCCATCCGAGTTTATGGACATATCATCTTATCGCATACACAAATTCTTTGACTCAATTGTGCGCTTGGGCGTTTCCACGCAGCATATTTTTAATGTGATATCCCAAAATGTGCATAAAAATAGATGGAACTATGCGTAAATGTAAATTATCAGCATGTCCCAAATAGGGCTGTTAAATGTCTGTGTACTGTGCATATTAATGTTGTATATATAAACACATACAGTACATGTATGTGTTTATAAATACAAAATACATTTTCACAGTACACAAACATACAGTATATTAAGTAAACACAAACCTTTATTCGATTAATTGCGATTCATCGTTTAATAGCCCTAGTCCCAAATGCTTTCATCGGCAATTTGTTGTCAACAGTATTCTTAAACCTTTCCCTTTTACCAATGATGGTAACGCAAACCCCGCCTCTTTTACCTGATAGGTTGAAGAAGCTGTCTCTTAGCAACACTCAGGTGAGTGATGCTGGGCTGCAAGGATTGGTCAGTCTAAAAGAACTCCAGGAACTGTGTCTGGACCGGACTGCAGTCACCAGCAGAGGCGTGGCCAACCTAGTCACTCATTTACCACATCTGCAGGTACAGCCTCCACCAACATTTATCAAATATATAATGTTAAATATATACTCAAAATAACTATTTAGTACGTTTGTATCGTAGGTAATGGGTTTGGCTAGCACACAAGTGGGCGATACGGTGATCAGACGAGGTTTAGTACACTGTCCTCAGCTGCTTAAAGTCAACCTCAGCAAAACCAGAATTACAGATCAAGGTACCGACGTGAACCTTAATTTAACATTAGTTGACAATAAAAAAGCTTTTCTCAAATGTGATGTTTTTATATCTCAGGTCTGAAGTTTCTATGTCGTATGCAGTTAATTCAAGTGAATTTGGATGGTACAGGTGTGACTCTAGTTGGCATTGCCAATCTGATCTCCGCCTGCCATCATTTGACAAGCGTCCGAGCCAGCCATACCCGCGCCATACCGCCAGACCAGCAGTCTGACGACGACGACATCGATAATGACAACAGTGCCACCAGCGCATTACGATCCTAGTGTTATTATTTTAGCATCTGTTTAACGGTGGGGAGAGATTAGTACCAAGATGAAGAAACTCAAATCCCACTTGAGTTCGACAATCATGTTGAATGCTGTTGCAAAAAAATCAAGTTAATAGTTAATCTGGAATTTTAACATGCACGGTTTAAGTTTATATTTTTAACTCTTGACATTTTGCATTTTTTTTGTATTTTGTCAAAGTATGATTTAAAAATGTTGACCACTTGGAACAGCAAAAATAGAAAATCCATCAATGCAATTTAGTAATAATGACGCTTCTACAGCAGGACCCAGATTATGATGATCACATTTTTGCATGACTGGTTTAATTTGAAAAGAATATAATTTCAAAACTAAATGAAAAGTAATAATAGTTATTAATGAGCTGTTTGAGTTTATGTTAATATATTTTGGATACATGCATCTATTAGAATGATTGATAAACTGGAAGGTCATTTAGTTCAGGGATTACGTACCAAAGTTTGCGTTGAGTGTTAAGCATGTTACCGAATCCATCAGAAGTTTGATGTTAAATGTGTGCTGCTTTTGAAATGGTCCCTGTTCCTGGTGAATGTACATTTATTATTATATCTGAAACTTACTGGAAAACAGAGGTTAGTCTGTGTTTCTGTCAAATTACAAACGTCTGTCCTTAACCAACAACATTTCGTATCTAAATCAAAGTGTTTGACTTTATTAATAATCAAACAGGTGACAAAAAAAACATCAATACAGTAACGAAGCGAAGGAGTAAAATGGTGCTTGGGAAACCAAATGAAGCATCACATCATTGGCATTCGACTGTTTCTGTAGGAACTCAAGCGTCAGGCTTGCGTTTATGCATTAGATTTGTACCTTTAAACATCTGAATGCAATAACATTTGAAAAGAGTAAAACAATAACAATATTCAATCACATCTGGAGGAAAAGTCTGCATGTGAATATCTCAATTCTGAACATAAACACCTCAAATGCAGTTGAGTGCTGTTTTGTCTTGGATTTCACTCGATGGTTTATGTTGAAATTGTTGTGTATATGTATGCTTCTCATGACATGCAGTCAAAGATGCAAAACTCTTTCTTTATTTAAAATGCCATGATAACCACAAATTAATTGATTTTTTTATATGCATGTTCCTATATGGACATTTCTCAGACATTAACCCTTCGAATGCTCATCAGTGTTTAGAAAATGTTAGTTCTGTACACACTGTATGAATTTCCAGATTGTCTCAAAATGTTATAACGCGTAACCAAAAAATGAACAACATTTTGTTAGGAAAACCTACTACTGTAACACAAATTCACAGAACAGCAACCTTGTGTGTGTGTGTGTGATGCATGTTGTGCTATTCATTTATTCATTCAGTCTGTTTGAAATATAGTTTGAAACGTTTTCCTGTGTTACTAGAACGTGTACAGTTTATTTTCTAGAAAACTAGGATGTTTTAAGACTATTTTGTACTTTAGGCTTACAGCATTAATAAAATGACATTTTACAATGTTTCTTTTGTTTTTTCCGAATTGAATTGTGTTGTGATCGATAGATTTGTTCTAAAATCCAATGTACATATATTAGCTGCTTAACAAAAACAAGCATAAGAGAAAATGAAGTGCATCGTTATTTTATGATTAATTCTGTTTTCTGAATGTATTACTTTACCAATAAATGTTAAATCAAATGGGCCAATGCAACCCAAACCTACTATTTTCTCTTTAAAATAAAATGATACGTAGGGATCTACAAACAAAAAATAATAATAAGCAAAACGTAAAGAAATAGATAAATAGCACATAGTACAACAAATAATATAGCAATTACTACTGCTGAGTTTTCAAGAGGCTGTCGAAAGACAAGGGTGTGAACTTGTAGCCAGAGCCCTCATAAAACTTGTTCTGAAATTCAACCCTGAAAACAAACATATATAAAAAAATGTGTTGGGCTAGTTGTGTTCAAGTCATAGCAATCACAGATGAAATCTCTTTTATCTCAATAATTTCTCCTAGACATCAATTAGATTAAATAAAGAACAAATCGAAACCTTCTGCATATATTTCTCTTGAGAAAAATCCAGAAATCTCACAAACATCTCCATTAGTGATGAGTTTTATAAGAGATCTCAACAATGTGTCAAACTGAGCTCAGATTTGTCTGCAATCAAAAGTCAATATTATTGAAGATCTCAATATGAACTCAAACATTTCTCATCAAATTGACACAAATCTAGATTATTTCCCCTCTACAATCTACATTCGTGTTACACCTCCATACAAATGTAACAATTTGTCTCTATATTTTCTAACGTTTTGCAACTTGTTTATACCCTGATAATAACATCTCTGATATTCTGTGGTAATGAATTATGTGATGTATTTCTCACCAGTGTAGCCGTAAAGCGTGCAGAAAAGCCGAGAGACCCTCCATAACCAGAAGAACGGTCACCGTGAGAACCGCAAAAGCAGCAAAGATCAGTGCTAACATAAGAGAACCCATACCAGAGGAGAAGCTCAGTCCCACCTGAAGAACCATCCGCCAAAGCACCTCTGACAGCTCTGTGGATGAGAGGGAGACTTTCTACGTGCTTTTGTATGTGTTTGTGATGAACGATTGATCCTACAGTTTGCAGAACAAACCCGCATGAGCCAGACTGAGAGCCCAGAGCCGCAGATACGAGGCCGTGTTGGAAATGCAGCCCAGGCAGAATTCGATCGTGTGGATGGCCTGATACACAAAGATGTCACTCATGCTCACCTGCAAATGAAGATGAGACCAAATGATCTTAATGTCAAAAGAAGGGAGAGCTACTATATAAGATACTCTTGTAAGATGTGAAGGATTGAAGATGCTTACGGTCTCATTACTCTGATGTTGTGAGAAGGAAGAGCGCGTGTCTGCTCCATGCTGATCGTTCAGAGAGTTTCCAAACACCTGTAGAAAGACTCTGTTCGTCACAAGCATGTTCAAATAAATATACAAATACCCTGAATATATAACATATTTTTATGCAAACTAATAGTAAAAATAATCGCTTCAAAAACGTTTTGTCAAGTAACTGAATAAATGAACAAATAGGTTCAAATAACTTGAACTAATTAAATCTTATTAAATTATTTGTCGTTTTTGTATTTTATTTTATTTTTTTATTATTAAATGAAATTGAATTGAATCTTTAAGCACATAAGTTTCTAAACTTAATTATTTACCTTAAGTGCAACTTTCAGAATTTGGCACCTCATTGATTTAAACATTTTCTTAAATCATCCGTAAGTATCATTTTGAAACTCACCGGCTGTCTGGATTTCATGTACGTTCTGTAGACGAGGAAAGATTTCACCATCAGCATCACAGGAACCATGAGAACAGCCGTCACAACCAGACAGATCTGTACAGCTTTCTGGAGAGGGTTACAGTATCAGTCATCAGTTGTAATATTGACTGCTTCAGCTGATTCATGCTGTTGGAAAAGTGAAGCATGAATTCAAACCTGTCCTTCATAAAGGAGATGATGTTGAGACTGATAATCAAACAGCATCATGTTAATGAAGAGTAAGAGAATGCTGGGAGCCACGTCGGATGGTACGGTGATGCACCATTTGTAAAGGATGAGTAACACCAGATATCCAAAGAGAGACAAGAGGAAGATCATCCGTGGAATGAACTCGATCAAGACGTCCTGGAAGTTTCGGAAATATCTGAAAAACAGAATGATGAGAAATCGGTTCATAATACAATGAATGTTAACTTGTAATGTGGAAAAAGTATTGCAGAAAAGAAGCTACACCCAGATTCATATATGTTATTGTGTTAAATAAAAGATTGTTGATGTTATTTTTTTATCACCAACTGAACCTCACTAAAAGTGATAAATAAAAAATGAACGTTATCACACCAACCGATTAAAGTGAACTAAAATGTACATTTGGCAGAATTGATATAAAATAAACAAATACCTACGCATAGTTAAACAAGCTGAGGGTCACCCCAAAAAGCATATGACTGACTCCCAAAATCACAGACATCTTCATTTTGAAGGAGTTTAAAAACGACAGCTTATTTGATGCAATGTTCCAAACCTAAAAGTCAAAATTGGAGAAATAAAATCACTTTAGGGTTGGTTTGGTGTGAAAGAAAGTGTTAACAGGCAAATGTAAAAACCTGGAAGTTTTAGCTTTTGCACAGCACAAATAGTGAAAAACAAGATGTTGAAAATGTAGAGAGCTGTTACGTCAACTCTTCATTACCCATAATCCAACATCAGCATCAATGAAGGTTATGTTAAAATATTTATTCTTTCTTTTAATCATATAGGTGAAGACTTATATGTTTAGCAATGTGTGGGATAATAAGGGTGTGTTTTTGCACATACATCGCAATATTTTCCGTATCCGTAGGTCGCAAGACTCGTAACTCATCGCTCTGAACTCGCTTTCATGACAACAAAGTTGCTTACGCCCTTTCTTACATTAATGTAATTTGTCATGTGTGCTACAGGGATTTACATTATAATCTCATTTGTGAGTTATACATTTCTTTTGTCTCTTTATACCTTTATAACATTAGGGCAGTCAATTGCGATATACACATACACACACACACACACATGATTTAGTAAATAAAATAAAACATAAAATGTAACATTGAACAGTATTTAACAGTATTGCCAGTTCATGTTAGCTAATGCATTAACTATGTTAACAAATAAAGTCTAGCCATAAAATTGAATGTTTATCATTATATTTTATTATTATGGTTATTTGATTATTTTATTTTATTTAAACATAATTTTGATTTTAAAATTGCAAATTTGCATAAACTGCAAATATCATCAGAAAAGGCAAACAACGCCACCTACTGAACAGAATAATATAAAATAACCTCTCCTGTCCTGAAGCAATATGTTATAGCCAATGAAGCTAGCATTCAAAGCAAGCCGGCATCACAAAGATGTAAGCAATACATGATGACACGTTAAAATTTGAAGAATTAAATTTAAGTATGAATATATATATATATATATAT